>NC_091300.1:12499074-12626574 GCF_038502225.1 Cherax quadricarinatus
CAAATATTTTATAACAAGATGATATAAGATAAAGTTAAATGTTGTAGTATGTAATATAAATAATATATAATAGTATATAATGAATATATTATATAATAAATATAATATATAATAAGTATAATATATTAAAGGATATGTATTCAATAATATAATATAGTGAGAAAACAGGTTATTACTTAGAATTAATTTGAATGTCTGGGTATTATCCCATTTGAATTATTCTGATGAAATTGTCTGGTTTATTGACCGACTAAATCAGAATCCACCTGACGGAACGGTCGACGTTCATCCCAACACATATAATTGTCATTCGTCTGGCAGCAATAACATAGTGTTCATTGCACCTGTGTATCGAGCACTCTGACGAGGACCCAGGGAGGGGGGAGGGGGTGCATTGTTGCAGGTGATGGACTCTTTATCCAAGGGATTGGAGTGACTTCTATTACCTCTCCTGGTGAGTGTCGCACAGTTCGTTTTAACCTGAAGAGGCTTGAGTAAAGAATTTGGGGTGATATGTTATCAACCTACAAAATACTGAGAGGAATTTTTAGGGTGGATTGAGAGATGGGAAATATGAGCACCGAGGTCACAGTCGGAAGTTGGGAACACAGATGAGTTACAGGGATGTTAGGAAGTATTTCTTCAGTCTTGGAGTCGTCAGGAAGTGGAATAACCTAAAGAGTGTAGTAGTTTAGGCGGGATCCATATATAGCTTTAAGAATAAGTACGAATAAGTTGTCGAAGCCAGGAGAGAGTGAACCTGGTAGCAAGCAACAGGTGAGGCCAGGAGCTGAGACTCGACCCCTTGCAACACACCTAAGTACTTATAGGTAGGTAAGTACTCACAGAGTAGACAAAATTCAGCTCACATCCGATAGGTCGCGGGTTCAATCCCAGGGTTCAGAGAATCACGTGGATAACTCACCTGCACCTGCTGCCCCTGTCCACCTAGTAATGAATAGGGACCTGGGAGTTAGCTGTTAATTGCCTCTCAGGGTAAAAAGGTATACATCAGAGAGGGACGAGCTGTGTAATGAATTGACGGGAGGATACCAACGTTTAACCTTCCTCATACCACATACCCCTTAGCTCCGTGATTAGTCTCAACGCAAACTTCTGTACGCTCCTCATTTTCTTAACGTGCTTGACCAGGTGTGGGTTCCACACTGGTGCTGCATACTCCAATATGGGCCTGACGTACACGGTGTACAGTGTCGTGGATGATTTCTTACTTACATTTCTGAAAACTAGTTTTAGATTTGCCAGACGGTTGATGTGCGCCTCAGGAGATATGCTCGGTGAAATATTCACCCCAAAGTCCTTTCCCTTGAGGGAGGTTTGCAGCCTATGCATCCCCCCCCGAGCCTGTACTCCATCTGGAGTCTTCTTTGCCCTTCCCCAAACTTCATAACTTTGCACTTGGTGAGGCTAAGCGCCGGTAGTCACTTGTCAAACCAATCCTGCAGCTTGTCCAGATCGTTTTTAGTTTTTCCTGGTCTTCATTTGCTTGTATTCTCCTCATCAGTTTCACGTCATTTACGAATAGGGACACTGACCATTCTTTTCGTCATGTCATCCACTTTTACAAGAAAAAGTACTAGTCTTGGTACTGATCCTTGTTTAACCCCACTCATCAAATGCGCCCACTCCGACACCTTTTCACGGACAATTACTAGTTCTTTCCTTCCTTTCAGTTATGCCTTGATCCACTGTGGTGCTTTTCCTGTTATTCCTGCCTGCTCTTCTAGCTTGTATACCAGTCTCTTGTACTGTATTGTGTCAAAAGCCTTCTTACAATTTAAGTAAATGCAATCTTCCCCTCCCTCTCTCTCGTGTCTTACTTCTGTCACCTTGTCGTAGAACTCCAGTAGGTTTATGACACAGGATTTTCATCTCTGAAGCCGTGTTGGTTGTCATGTATGAACCTACTCTTTTCTAGGTACTCCACCACTCTTTTCTAGGTGCTCCACCACTCTTTTCCTGATAATATCCATAACTTTACACACAATGAATATCAGTGTCACTGGTCTGCAGTTTTATGCTACGTATCTATCTCCTTTCATTAACATTGGGAATACATTTACTGTCTTCCACACTGGGAGTTGCCGTGTGTCGATAAATTTGTTGAAGAGTGTTGCTAGAGGCACACACAGTGCCTCAGCTCCCTCTCTCGGAACCATGGAGAGATATTATCTGGTCTGTGTGTGTATTCACCTAGTCCTCACATAGTTGTGGTTGTGGGGGTCGAGTCACGGTTCCTGGCCCCGCCTCTTCAACTGGCCGCTACCCTGTCACTCTTCCCGCTCCGTGAGCTTTATCATGCCTCTTCTTAAAGCTATGTATGGATCCTGCCTCCACTACATCACTACCCAGGCTATTCCACTTCCTGACAACTCTGTGGCCGAAGAAATACTTCCTAACATCCCAGTGGTTCATCTGACTCTTCAACTTCCAACTGTGACCCCTTGTTGCTGTGTCCATTCTCTGGAACATCCTGTCTTTGTACACCTTGTCGATTCCTATCAGTATTTTATATGTCGTTATCATATCCCCCCTATCTCTTCTGTCTTCCAGTGTCGTTAGGTCGATTTCGCTTAACTTCTCCTCGTAGGACATACCCTTAGCTCCGAGACTAGTCTTGTTGCAAACCTTTGCACTTTCTCTAGTTTCCTTACATGCTTGGCTAGGTGAGAGTTCCAAAATGGCGCTGCATATTCCAATATGGGCCTAACGTACACATTGTACAGGGTCCTGAATGACTCCTTATTTAGATGTCGGAATGCTGTTCTGAGGTTTCCTAGGCGTCCATATGCTGCAGCAGTTATTTGGTTGATGTGCGCTTCAGGAGATGTATCTGGTGTTATACTCACACCAAGATCCTTTTCCTTGAGTGAGGTTTGTAGGCTCTGGCCCCCTAGACTGTAATCCGTCTGTGGTCTTCTTTGCCCTTCTCCTGGAGCCTGTTGCTGGACCAGGCCTGCAGCCTGTCCAGATCCCTTTGTAGTTCTGCCTGGTTCTCGTCCGATTGAATTCTTCTCATCAACTTCACATCATCTGCAAATAGGACACTTCGGAGTCTATTCCTTCCGTCATGTCGTTCACAAATACCAGAAACAGCACCGGCCCAAGGACTGATCCCTGTGGTACCCCGCTCGTTACAGTCTCCCACTCTGACACCTCGCCACGTACCACGACTCGCTGTTGTCTTCCTGACAGATATTCCCTGATCCATTGTAGTCCCTTCCCTGTTATCCCTGCTTGGTCCTCCAGTTTTTGCACCAATCTCTTGTGTGGAACTGTGTCAAACGCCTTCTTACAGTCCAAGAAAATGCAATCTACCCACCATTCTATCTCTCTTTTGTTTTACTGCCGTCATCCTGTGTGTGTGTGTGTGTGTGTACTCACCTAGTTGTACTCACCTAGTTGAGGTTGCGGGGGTCGAGTCCGAGCTCCTGGCCCCGCCTCTTCACTGATCGCTACTAGGTCACTCTCCCTGAGCCGTGAGCTTTATCGTACCTCTGCTTAAAGCTATGTATGGATCCTGCCTCCACTACATCGCTTCCCAAACTATTCCACTTACTGACTACTCTGTGGCTGAAGAAATACTTCCTAACATCCCTGTGATTCATCTGTGTCTTTAGCTTCCAACTGTGTCCCCTTGTTACTGTGTCCAATCTCTGGAACATCCTGTTTTTGTCCACCTTGTCAATTCCTCTCAGTATTTTGTATGTCGTTATCATGTCCCCCCTATCTCTCCTGTCCTCCAGTGTCGTCAGGTTGATTTCCCTTAACCTCTCCTCGTAGGACATACCTCTTAGCTCTGGGACTAGTCTTGTTGCAAACCTTTGCACTTTCTCTAGTTTCTTTACGTGCTTGGCTAGGTGTGGGTTCCAAACTGGTGCCGCATACTCCAATATGGGCCTAACGTATACGGTGTACAGGGTCCTGAACGATTCCTTATTAAGATGTCGGAATGCTGTTCTGAGGTTTGCTAGGCGCCCATATGCTGCAGCAGTTATTTGGTTGATGTGCGCTTCAGGAGATGTGCCTGGTGTTATACTCACCCCAAGATCTTTTTCCTTGAGTGAGGTTTGTAGTCTCTGACCCCCTAGACTGTACTCCGTCTGCGGCCTTCTTTGCCCTTCCCCAATCTTCATGACTTTGCACTTGGTGGGATTGAACTCCAGGAGCCAATTGCTGGACCAGTTCTGCAGCCTGTCCAGATCCCTTTGTAGTTCTGCCTGGTCTTCGATCGAGTGTATTCTTCTCATCAACTTCACGTCATCTGCAAACAGGGACACCTCAGAGTCTATTCCTTCCGTCATGTCGTTCACAAATACCAGAAACAGCACTGGTCCTAGGACTGACCCCTGCGGGACCCCGCTGGTCACAGGTGCCCACTCTGACACCTCGCCACGTACCATGACTCGCTGCTGTCTTCCTGACAAGTATTCCCTGATCCATTGTAGTGCCTTCCCTGTTATCCCTGCTTGGTCCTCCAGTTTTTGCACCAATCTCTTGTGTGGAACTGTGTCAAACGCCTTCTTGCAGTCCAAGAAAATGCAATCCACCCACCCCTCTCTCTCTTGTCTTACTGCTGTCACCATGTCATAGAACTCCAGTAGGTTTGTGACACAGGATTTCCCGTCCCTGAAACCATGCTGGCTGCTGTTGATGAGATCATTCCTTTCTAGGTGTTCCACCACTCTTCTCCTGATAATCTTCTCCATGATTTTGCATACTATACATGTCAGTGACACTGGTCTGTAGTTTAATGCTTCATGTCTGTCTCCTTTTTTAAAGATTGGGACTACATTTGCTGTCTTCCATGCCTCAGGCAATCTCCCTGCTTCGATAGATGTATTGAATATTGTTGTTAGGGGTACACATAGCGCCTCTGCTCCCTCTCTGTGTGTGTGTGTGTGTGTGTGTGTGTGTGTGTGTGTGTGTGTGTGTGTGTGTGTGTGTGTGTGTGTGTGTGTGTGTGTGTAGCCAGAAAAATAAATATGTAAATATCATATTTAGTCAAATTAACAACCACATAAAAATCTCTATGGTACTTGAACATGACACAAAATAATTTGTTTGGGATTATGTTATCCATTACCAATAACAATATAAAAACGGCTCACCTCTCATGGGCCTGTTTACTCTTCAGTAATTCCACTTACGTGTAACTAACAACAAAAATATTGACAACAACAACCAGTGGTGGACCCACATTTCTGGGGCCCTGAAACTTGGACTGACATGGGGGTTCCTTGGCAACCCCTTCTCATTCAGTAGATCCAAAATTTTTAAGCAATCTTGACTAAAGTGGCTTCCGGGAGGCTTCCGGAGTTAGGGGCCCTGAAGCTTAAACCTCATTACATAGTTTCGTAGTAGATCCTCCCCTGCTATCAGCAATAATACTGACATTATCAACGTAAACAAAGCTGCAACATAACATCCACAACCATACCAACAAACATTAATGTTTTTCACGTTGCTGGTACAGTGAACAACACTTTGTTTACAAACGCTAAACGAATGCAGTTTACTGAATGAAATTATTCTTCCACATATGTGAGTTGGAAGGAGGGGTAGGGAGGAGGGGGTCCCCACCTCATGAATGCCACGGGCTTCCACAACCTCGCTGCCTCGTGGCCCTGTCGTACCTGTCCCTGAAGCTGTGGATGAAGCTTGACTGCAGTGACTTCCTCATCTAGGTCATTCCACTTTTGACCTGAGATTGTAGTTCCGGAGGTTTCTTGTACCTCATATGATCCTCGTAACATTCACCTACGTCTCCTTGTTACCTGTGTCCGCCTTGTTACCTGTGTCCACCTTGTTACCTGTGTCCGCCTTGTTACCTGTGTCCACCTTGTTACCTGTGTCCACCTTGTTACCTGTGTCCGCCTTGTGATCGTCGTGCCTCAAGTATCAAGTCCTCTTAGTGTATTGTGTGTTATTTTCACCTCTGTGATTCTCTCCTTATACATCCATATAGATTTAATACTTCTTTTTAAGATATAATAATCTTATGGGTCAGTTCCCAGAGCTACGTACGTCCTGACTTTTCTAGATCCTCTACATGCTGTGTCAGGTGTGGGCTGCAGGCAGGTGTGGACTGCAGGCAGGTGTGGGCTGCAGGCAGGTGTGGACTGCAGGCAGGTGTGGGCTGCAAGCAGGTGTGGGCTGCAGGCAGGTGTGCACTGCAGGCAGGTGTGGGCTGCAAGCAGGTGTGGGCTGCAGGCAAGTGTGGGCTGGAGGCAGGTGTGAACTGTGTACCTCATGGCAGGTCTAACACCTGTCATATTGAAAATGGTACATAATACCGACATATAGATAATTAAGAAACATATGCAACAGTTGGGTATCTTTACTGATGGAACGTATCATTTTTGTGGAAATTGGTGTCACGCCCCTTGTGCAGATATCCCAGAACTAGCTACAAGCAGTATTAAAACAGAGAAGTGTTTTTGGGTATGCCCAAATGAGGAAAATCTGTGGACTAAAATCATAAGGGTATTAAAAGAGGATAACATCAAAGCTGCTTTCATAGAAAACCTGGAAGCTTTCTACAACAGATGGGAACATAAAAAGTCTGGGCTGAATGGTACTGCCCTTGATACTGGCCATGTAGTCACAAACTGTAAGGCTGGAGGTGATGTCCTGGGAGACAGTAATAGTAAAGCTGGAGGTGCTGTCCTGGGAGACAGTAATGGTGAAGCTGGAGGTGCTGTCCTGGGAGACAGAAATGGTGAAGCTGGAGGTGCTGTCCTGGGAGACAGTAATGGTGAAGCTGGAGATACTGTCCTGGGAGACAGAAATGGTGAAGCTGGAGATACTGTCCTGGGAGACAGTAATGGTGAAGCTGGAGATTTTGTCCAGGTAGTCGGGAATTATACGCAGGAAGGAATACATATAAATGACCTCATAGGGGACAGGAGCCATAGTAGGGAAACAAGTGTAGTCAAAGATAAGATAAAACCAATATTGCAAACTAGAAATACCGCAGGAAATAGCAAACAAGAGGACTCCAATAGCAATAGTGAGGATAAATTACCAAAAATAACTGGTGGGAGCTCCATTGTTGGTGCTAGGGAGGATAGAAGTAAGACAGGGAAACATGCACCAACAGGGAATACAGTCACAGAAACCCAAGGCAAGCGGAAACCAAGCCTGTGCACATACTATGCACTTGGTATCTGCTGGCATGGGAAATCTGGAAAAACAGATGGGACGTGCAACTATGACCACCCTAGAAAATGCCATGCCCATATGACAACAGGAAAATGCAAACTCCCTTCCTGTAAGCTTTTTCACCCTGAAATGTGTACCTCTTCAGTACAGGAAAGACTGTGCTATAACTTAAATTGCCAGGCATACCATCTAAAGGGGACAAAAAGATACAAAACATCCAGGCCATGGGAAAACCTGGGTAGCCACAGCCACTCAAGAGGGAGAGGTTTTTTAGTGCCAGGAAGGAAAAAAACTGGCAGGAAATGGCAGAAATCGTACACCAAATCCAGTCATTCCTGGAGTGGAACCACAGTCGATGGCCTCCACTCCAAACCAACAGATACAGATACTAATGCCGGAAAAAAAATCCCCCCCCAGTACCAACAATACCACCAGTCCGATAACATTCTTCTTTGCAAATATACAGGGTCTAAAGCCAGCAACAAACAACAAAATACCTTTCATCCGTGGACTGCTTGCAGAGGCAAAGGCAATGTTCGCGGCTTTCACTGAGACCCACATAAAGGATCACTTGGACAACGAAATATGGATCCCAGGCTACAACCTATACAGATGTGACAGAGTGAACAGACAAAAGGGTGGGGTTGGCCTGTACATTGCAGAGTCACTTGTTTGCACAGAACTGCTTAATGCCTCAAATGACGTAGTGGAAGTTTTAGCAGTAAAGGTCGAGAACCAAAACCTAGTCATTGTGGTAGTCTACAAGCCTCCGGATGCAACATCCCAGCAATTCCAGGAACAGCTGTTAAAAATTGACCACTGTCTGGAAAATCTTCCAGCTCCTGCACCCAACATCTTGCTCCTGGGGGATTTCAACTTAAGGCACCTAAAATGGAGGAATATAGCAAATAATATTGTTGCAGTAATAACACCAGGAGGCAGCTCTGATGAAAACTCACACTCACACGAGCTTTTAAATCTCTGCACAAAATTCAATTTAAACCAGCAAATAATAGAGCCTACTAGACTGGAGAATACACTAGACCTCATATTCACTAACAATGATGATCTGATAAGAAATGTCACCATATCAAAAACAATATACTCAGATCACAACATAATTGAGGTTCAGACATGTATGCGTGGAGCCCCAGACCGACAAAATGAGACTAGTCACGAGGGAGCATTCACCAAATTCAACTTCAATAACAAAAACATAAAGTGGGACCAAGTAAACCAAGTCCTAACCGATATAAGCTGGGAAGATATACTAAGCAACACAGACCCAAACTTATACCTAGAACAGATTAACTCGGTGGCACTCGATGTATGCACAAGGCTTATTCCTCTAAGAAAAAGGAGGAGTAGATGTAAAATAGAAAGAGACAGGCGCTCCCTTTACAGGCGACGGAAAAGAATAACAGAGCGGCTAAAAGAGGTCAATATATCTGAAATGCGCAGGGAGACACTGGTCAGAGAAATAGCAAGCATCGAACTTAAGCTAAAAGAATCCTTTAGGAGTCAGAAAGAAACCCAAAGTATTTCTTCTCCTATGCCAAATCAAAATCGAAAACAACGCCCAGTATTGGGCCCCTACTTAAACAAGATGGGTCCTACACAGATGACAGCAAGGAAATGAGTGAGCTACTCAAGTCCCAATATGACTCAGTTTTTAGCAAGCCGCTAACCAGACTGAGAGTCGAAGATCAAAATGAATTTTTTATGAGAGAGCCACAAAATTTGATTAACACAAGCCTATCCGATGTTATCCTGACGCCAAATGACTTCGAACAGGCGATAAATGACATGCCCATGCACTCTGCCCCAGGGCCAGACTCATGGAACTCTGTGTTCATCAAGAACTGCAAGAAGCCCCTATCACGAGCCTTTTCCATCCTATGGAGAGGGAGCATGGACACGGGGGTCGTCCCTCAGTTACTAAAAACAACAGACATAGCCCCACTCCACAAAGGGGGCAGTAAAGCAACAGCAAAGAACTACAGACCAATAGCACTAACATCCCATATCATAAAAATCTTTGAAAGGGTCCTAAGAAGCAAGATCACCACCCATCTAGAAACCCATCAGTTACACAACCCAGGGCAACATGGGTTTAGAACAGGTCGCTCCTGTCTGTCTCAACTACTGGATCACTACGACAAGGTCCTAAATGCACTAGAAGACAAAAAGAATGCAGATGTAATATATACAGACTTTGCAAAAGCCTTCGACAAGTGTGACCATGGCGTAATAGCGCACAAAATGCGCGCTAAAGGAATAACAGGAAAAGTCGGTCGATGGATCTATAATTTCCTCACTAACAGAACACAGAGAGTAGTCGTCAACAGAGTAAAGTCCGAGGCAGCTACGGTGAAAAGCTCTGTTCCACAAGGCACAGTACTAGCTCCCATCTTGTTCCTCATCCTCATATCCGACATAGACAAGGATGTCAGCCACAGCACCGTGTCTTCCTTTGCAGATGACACCCGAATCTGCATGACAGTGTCTTCCATTGCAGACACTGCAAGGCTCCAGGCGGACATCAACCAAATCTTTCAGTGGGCTGCAGAAAACAATATGAAGTTCAACGATGAGAAATTTCAATTACTCAGATATGGTAAACATGAGGAAATTAAATCTTCATCAGAGTACAAAACAAATTCTGGCCACAAAATAGAGCGAAACACCAACGTCAAAGACCTGGGAGTGATTATGTCGGAGGATCTCACCTTCAAGGACCATAACATTGTATCAATCGCATCTGCTAGAAAAATGACAGGATGGATAATGAGAACCTTCAAAACTAGGGAGGCCAAGCCCATGATGACACTCTTCAGGTCACTTGTTCTATCTAGGCTGGAATATTGCTGCACTCTAACAGCACCTTTCAAGGCAGGTGAAATTGCCGACCTAGAAAATGTACAGAGAACTTTCACGGCGCGCATAACGGAGATAAAACACCTCAATTACTGGGAGCGCTTGAGGTTTCTAAACCTGTATTCCCTGGAACGCAGGAGGGAGAGATACATGATTACATACACCTGGAAAATCCTAGAGGGACTAGTACCGAACTTGCACATGAAAATCACTCACTACGAAAGCAAAAGACTTGGCAGACGATGCACCATCCCCCCAATGAAAAGCAGGGGTGTCACTAGCACGTTAAGAGACCATACAATAAGTGTCAGGGGCCCGAGACTGTTCAACTGCCTCCCAGCAAACATAAGGGGGATTACCAACAGACCCCTGGCAGTCTTCAAGCTGGCACTGGACAAGCACCTAAAGTCAGTTCCTGATCAGCCGGGCTGTGGCTCGTACGTTGGTTTGCGTGCAGCCAGCAGCAACAGCCTGGTTGATCAGGCGCTGATCCACCAGGAGGCCTGGTCACAGACCGGGCCGCGGGGGCGTTGACCCCCGAAACTCTCTCCAGGTAAACTCCAGGTACACAGTAGGCGTCTTCAGTCCAATATGAGTCAGCAGGAGTAGTAGCTAAGTCAAAATGATGTAATCATTTCATCAACCTGGGAGACAATAATATTTGAGGTGGTCAGTCCCTCAGCCTTGAGAAACGTTCAGTTGCATGATCTTCATCGTTCCTCTTCTTGTGTACTCACCTATTTGTGGTTGCAGGGGTCAGTTCATAGCTCCTGTGTGTGTGTGTGTGTGTGTGTGTGTGTGTGTGTGTGTGTGTGTACTCACCTAATTGTACTCACCTAATTGTGGTTGCAGGGGTCGAGACTTTCTCTCACAGTTATCACTGCGTCACTTGCAACTTTCTCTCACAGTTATCACTGCGTCACTTGTAAAGGACCTGCCTAGTATGGGCCAGCAGGCCTCCTGCAGTGTTCCTCCTTTCTTATGTTCTTATGTTCTTAACTTTCTCTCACAGTTATCACTGCGTCACTTGCAACTTGTCAACAAACCACTACAGTAATATTTCAATATTAGTACAACATTGGTTATTAAAAGTCAGCAAAACTTCCTTCCAACTGAACGTTACTTTATGTAGTAGTCTGTCTGTCTGTATCTTACTTACAATGGAAATAAATGGTATAAAATACCGACACAATGGCAATATAAACACAAATGCAGTATAATGTGATCCTTTATTGACTACGTTTCGCCCACACAGTGGGCTTTTTCAAGTCACAAACAGAACTACCTGGGGTGGAAGGAACGCGAGTATTTATAGTCCGGCTGAGGTCAGGTGAAGAATGCTGCATCTGATGATGTACCGAGTTGGGTTGTAGAGTCTAAAAACTTGGGTAGCTTGGAAAGGAGACTGGACAAGTTTGTGAGCAGACCTTCTACAGTGTTCTTATGTGGGATAGCGATGAAGAAGTTTCTTGGCAAGTGGTTCAGCTATGTTATAGAAGCCACTATTCTGGTTGAAGTTGTCGGATATAGAAATAAGTGATGATTCCAGGATTCTTCGGTATTGGGTGTTGTCTTCTGTGGCGATAAGTCTTGAGTTTCTGTAGTTTATCAAGTGGTTGTGTGAATTACGGTGTTGTACGCAGGCATTCCTTGTGTCGTCAGACCTGCTTGCGTATTGGTGTTCTGAAATACGTGTTTGGAGGTCCCTTGATGTTTCGCCCACGTATAACTTGTTGCAGTCATTACAAGGGATTATGTATACCCCTGCAGAGGATGGAGGCTTGTCCTGCCTACTACTGGTGATGTCCTTGATGGTCGTGGTTGTGGAGGTAGATACTTGGAATGATGTTTTGGCAAAGATGTTGGAAACATGTTTGGCAATGGAGTTGGTGGGAAGGACTATGTATCTCTTCTCGGCAGTGTCTTCTCTGGGTGTGTTGAAGATGTTTAGTGCTCGCCGTCTGCAGTCTCTGATGAAGTGACGAGGATAGTGGAGTTTGGAAAATACCTGTTCAATTATAGTGCATTCTTCCTCAAGGAACTCGTTGCTGCAGATTCTGAGTGCACGCAGGAAGAAGCCTATAATTACACCACGTTTGGTTTTGGTGTCGTGGTGAGAGTAGAAGTGGAGAAGATCGTTTTGGTTGGTGGGTTTTCGATAGACTTTAAAACGAAGTTCGTGGTCAGCTTTGCAGAGTAGAACATCAAGGAAAGGAAGAGTGTTGTCGACCTCTTCTTCAAGTGTGAAACCCACTCGAAAACCCACCAACCAAAACGATCTTCTCCACTTCTACTCTCACCACGACACCAAAACCAAACGTGGTGTAATTATAGGCTTCTTCCTGCGTGCACTCAGAATCTGCAGCAACGAGTTCCTTGAGGAAGAATGCACTATAATTGAACAGGTATTTTCCAAACTCCACTATCCTCGTCACTTCATCAGAGACTGCAGACGGCGAGCACTAAACATCTTCAACACACCCAGAGAAGACACTGCCGAGAAGAGATACATAGTCCTTCCCACCAACTCCATTGCCAAACATGTTTCCAACATCTTTGCCAAAACATCATTCCAAGTATCTACCTCCACAACCACGACCATCAAGGACATCACCAGTAGTAGGCAGGACAAGCCTCCATCCTCTGCAGGGGTATACATAATCCCTTGTAATGACTGCAACAAGTTATACGTGGGCGAAACATCAAGGGACCTCCAAACACGTATTTCAGAACACCAATACGCAAGCAGGTCTGACGACACAAGGAATGCCTGCGTACAACACCGTAATTCACACAACCACTTGATAAACTACAGAAACTCAAGACTTATCGCCACAGAAGACAACACCCAATACCGAAGAATCCTGGAATCATCACTTATTTCTATATCCGACAACTTCAACCAGAATAGTGGCTTCTATAACATAGCTGAACCACTTGCCAAGAAACTTCTTCATCGCTATCCCACATAAGAACACTGTAGAAGGTCTGCTCACAAACTTGTCCAGTCTCCTTTCCAAGCTACCCAAGTTTTTAGACTCTACAACCCAACTCGGTACATCATCAGATGCAGCATTCTTCACCTGACCTCAGCCGGACTATAAATACTCGCGTTCCTTCCACCCCAGGTAGTTCTGTTTGTGACTTGAAAAAGCCCACTGTGTGGGCGAAACGTAGTCAATAAAGGATCACATTATACTGCATTTGTGTTTATATTGCCATCTTACTTACAAGTACGTATCTTACTTATAAGGCTGTATGTTACTTATAAGTATGTATGTTATTAGTATGTATGATATAAGTGCGTATGTTATACATATAAGTGCATATGTTATAAATACATATATGTACGTATGTTATAAGTACTTTGTTACTTTCAAATTCAAATTCAAATTCAAAGTTTATTCTCTATAAGGATTACAATGCTGAGTTTACAGAAATTTGGTTATTGTGTGGTTTACATGTAGTAAAATAGTGATTACAGAGTGTACCACTAGAACGCTTAGCATGGCTAGGCATTTCGGGCAGACTTAGTTTTATTCTTAAATGTAAAATATTACAAATTATGAGGTAAGTTGGTATTATGGCTAAGTGACTAAATACTAGTTTGTGAGTTTAGCAATGTAAATGCTTTTGTTTTGGCACAATACATAGTTTCAGTATTGGAATATCACAGGATTCATTATTTTAAGATTGAGATTAATATTTCTGTTTATGGTCAAATGAGTGAGTGAGTGTAAGTGTGAACCACCAGGTGGTATTCGTGTAGTTAGTTGACGGGGTGTATCAGGGAGATAAGATGTTTTCTAATGGTAGTTTTGAAGGTGATGAATGTGTCTGCAGTTCTAGAGTTCTCAGGTAGGGTATTCCAGATTTTAGGGCCTTTGACATACATTGAATTTTTGTAAAGGTTTAGTCGGACACGGGGAATGTCGTAGAGATGTTTGTGTCTGGTGTTATGCCTGTGGGTTCTGTCACAACTATCAAGAAAGCGTTTTAGATCAAGGTTGATATTAGAGTTTAAGGCCCTGTAGATGTGTTACTTATAAAATCAAGTAAGTTATGTTTTGACTTCTCACTTTGTATATGTATGTCGACCCCTCATAGTCGGTCTGTTGATGTCAGTGAGAGGCTCTTGATCCAAGGAAGTGGACCTGTCCTACCTTTCCTTGAATCAAAGGCGAGTGCCTATTCTCTCAGAATCTTGATGACTCCTCCAGGTTTAGAGTTTCTCAATTAGGAAGAATCTCTTACCTGGCTAGGATCATGCAGTGCCTAGGGATGGGGGGGGGTATTTAGCTTCGATCCAATTAAGGAGAAGATAATTCCAGTTCCTTGGATTAGCAGCCCCTTACCGGCATCAAGGCACCTCTTACTCTGAGGAAACTTTCCTCCTCCCTCTCCCCCCTGCTGCTGGTCTTGCAATATTGTATAGCTCCTGATGACGCACAGAGGCGTGTGAAAGATCTTGAGCTGAAGATTTCCATCCCCCGTAGTTTGTCTTGCATTGTTAAGATCACCTGTCTGCGATTGTATTGCATATATATTATAATTGTGTGTGTGTGTGTGTGTGTGTGTGTGTGTGTACTCACCTAATTGTGGTTGCAGGGGTCGAGACTCAGCTCCTGGCCCCGCCTCTTTACTGATCACTACTAGGTCCTCTCTCTCTCTGCTTCCTGAGCTTTGTCATGCCTCGTCTTAAAGCTATGTATGGTTCCTGCCTCCACTACTTCACTTGCGAGGCTATTCCACGGTCTGACTACTCTATGACTGAAGAAATACTTCCTAACATCCCTCTGACTCGTCTGACTCTTCAGCTTCCAATTGTGACCCCTTGTTTCTGTGTTCCATCTCTGGAAAACCTGTCTCTGTCTACCTTATCTATTCCACGCAGTATTTTGTATGTTGTTATCATGTCTTCCATGACCCTCCTGTCCTCCAGTGTCGTCAGTCCGATTTCCTTCAATCTTTCTTCGTAGGACATTCCTCTGAGCTCCGGAACTAGCCTTGTTGCAAACCTTTGCAGTTTCTCTAATTTCTTGACGTGCTTGACCAGGTGTGGGTTCCAAACTGGTGCTGCATACTCCAGTATGGGCCTGATGTACACAGTGTACAGTGTCTTGAACGATTCCTTACTAAGGTATCGGAACGCTATTCTCAGGTTTGCCAGGCGTCCATATGCTGCAGCAGTTATCTGGTTGATGTTGCCTCCGGAGACATGCTCGGTGTTATGATCACCCCAAGATCTTTCTCCTTGAGCGAGGTGTGTGTGTGTGTGTGTGTGTGTGTGTTTGTGTGTGTGTGTGTGTGTGTGTGTGTGTGTGTGTGTGTGTGTGTGTGTGTGTGTGTGTGTGTGTATGTCCACTTGTCAAGTTTCAATTGTGTCCAGTTTGTACCAAAATACCTCACAATAAACATATATATTCTTTAGCAATAGAACAGATTAACTCGGTAGCACTCGATGTATGCACAAGGCTTATTCCTCTAAGAAAAAGGAGGAGTAGATGTAAAACAGAAAGAGACAGGCGCTCCCTTTACAGGCGACGGAAAAGAATAACAGAGCGGCTAAAAGAGGTCAATATATCTGAAATGCGTAGGGAGACACTGGTCAGAGAAATAGCAAGCATCGAACTTAAGCTAAAAGAATCCTTTAGGAGTCAGGAATCGCGGGAAGAACTAAAAGCCATAAATGAAATCGAAAGAAACCCAAAGTATTTCTTCTCCTATGCCAAATCAAAATCGAGAACAACGTCCAGTATTGGGCCCCTACTTAAACAAGATGGGTCCTACACAGATGACAACAAGGAAATGAGTGAGTTACTCAAGTCCCAATATGACTCAGTTTTTAGCAAGCCGCTAACCAGACTGAGAGTCGAAGATCAAAATGAATTTTTTATGAGAGAGCCACAAAATTTGATTAACACAAGCCTATCCGATGTTATCCTGACGCCAAATGACTTCGAACAGGCGATAAATGACATGCCCATGCACTCTGCCCCAGGGCCAGACTCATGGAACTCTGTGTTCATCAAGAACTGCAAGAAGCCCCTATCACGAGCCTTTTCCATCCTATGGAGAGGGAGCATGGACACGGGGGTCGTCCCACAGTTACTAAAAACAACAGACATAGCCCCACTCCACAAAGGGGGCAGTAAAGCAACAGCAAAGAACTATAGACCAATAGCACTAACATCCCATATCATAAAAATCTTTGAAAGGGTCCTAAGAAGCAAGATCACCACGCATCTAGAAATCCATCAGTTACACAACCCAGGGCAACATGGGTTTAGAACAGGTCGCTCCTGTCTGTCTCAACTATTGGACCACTACGACAAGGTCCTAAATGCACTAGAAGACAAAAAGAATGCAGATGTAATATATACAGACTTTGCAAAAGCCTTCGACAAGTGTGACCATGGCGTAATAGCGCACAAAATGCGTGCTAAAGGAATAACAGGAAAAGTCGGTCGATGGATCTATAATTTCCTCACTAACAGAACACAGAGAGTAGTCGTCAACAGAGTAAAGTCCGAGGCAGCTACGGTGAAAAGCTCTGTTCCACAAGGCACAGTACTCGCTCCCATCTTGTTCCTCATCCTTATATCCGACATAGACAAGGATGTCAGCCACAGCACCGTGTCTTCCTTTGCAGATGACACCCGAATCTGCATGACAGTGTCTTCCATTGCAGACACTGCAAAGCTCCAGGCAGACATCAACCAAATCTTTCAGTGGGCTGCAGAAAACAATATGAAGTTCAACGATGAGAAATTTCAATTACTCAGATATGGTAAACATGAGGAAATTAAATCTTCATCAGAGTACAAAACAAATTCTGGCCACAAAATAGAGCGAAACACCAACGTCAAAGACCTGGGAGTGATCATGTCGGAGGATCTCACCTTCAAGGACCATAACATTGTATCAATCGCATCTGCTAGAAAAATGACAGGATGGATAATGAGAACCTTCAAAACTAGGGAGGCCAAGCCCATGATGACACTCTTCAGGTCACTTGTTCTATCTAGGCTGGAATATTGCTGCACACTAACAGCACCTTTCAAGGCAGGTGAAATTGCCGACCTAGAAAATGTACAGAGAACTTTCACGGCGCGCATAACGGAGATAAAACACCTCAATTATTGGGAGCACTTGAGGTTCCTAAACCTGTATTCCCTGGAACGCAGGAGGGAGAGATACATGATTATATACACCTGGAAAATCCTAGAGGGACTAGTACCGAACTTGCACACGAAAATCACCCACTACGAAAGCAAAAGACTTGGCAGACGATGCACCATCCCCCCAATGAAAAGCAGGGGTGTCACTAGCACGTTAAGAGACCATACAATAAGTGTCAGGGGCCCGAGACTGTTCAACTGCCTCCCAGCACACATAAGGGGGATTACCAACAGACCCCTGGCAGTCTTCAAGCTGGCACTGGACAAGCACCTAAAGTCAGTTCCGGATCAGCCGGGCTGTGGCTCGTATGTTGGTTTGCGTGCAGCCAGCAGCAACAGCCTGGTTGATCAGGCTCTGATCCACCAGGAGGCCTGGTCTCAGACCGGGCCGCGGGGGCGTTGACCCCCGGAACTCTCTCCAGGTAAACTCCAGGTAATATCAAAATGAAGAGACTTATGCTGGAAGCTAAGACCCGTTCAAGGCTATCCGTTGTGTAGTTAGTTGGGTGTTACAGCATGTGTTGTGTTGTAACAGGTGTTGTGTTGTAACAGGTGTTGTCGTTGTGGGAACTTGTGAGATGCCGGCTCTGGCGTTCACTGTTGACACAGATAACACAAGACTCCTGGAGTCCCATTCTCACAAGTAACCCTTGAGTTACACTTCCTTTGAGAATCATCAGTACTGCAGGAAATTTCTACCTCCATGCATGAACTAGAACTTGGTCTGTGAAGTCCATACTAGCTAGAAATACCCTGATTTTACCCAAGCTACCTAGACGTCTAATGACTTCTCCCTCACTTCAAGACGCCACATGAACTGAAGGACTGGTTCCTGCAAGATGTTAAATATTAGTAACTCCAGCAACACCTTAGGGGTATAACTGGAGAGGATTTCTTGGGTCAACGCCCCCGCGGCGCGGTCTGTAACCAGGCCTGAAATCTTTGGAGGTTTCTCTAACAAATATTTGTGTGTAAGGATCTACTAGCTTCTGGTCTAATTTTCTAAGGGTAATCGCACAGCAGTCTTAGCTGTTATTTACCATTAAGTTGGGTGTCTGCCTACACGTAACTCCATACTCAATTACTCTGCGCTTCCCAAGGTACACCACGAGCCGATAAATACTCAGAGAAAAGTAGCAAATTGTCTTACTACTGGGGCCTGGGAAGAGACAAAATATCTGCCATCCTTCAGGTAAGCCTCTCTGATCTCTATCGTTGGTCACCAGGCAGTATTTTGAAGTCAGTATGGTCAGTGAGCAAGAAGCTCCTTAGGCTGTTGCTACCGATACTGCTAGAACCAGAAGACACCATCAGTCCTCTATCACCCTCTAACTCAACTCTGGTGTGATGCTAGTTACTGCTGTAAGTCCCATCTCATTACTTAATACAACATAATATTAATGTCTATGGCTACATTATTAATTTTAATACCAATTATTAACAATTTAAACCTACCTAAATCATTCTTAACATGTAAATCTATCAATCTGCATACTAAACTTAATGTTATTGTTGAGGGTAAGGATGTGTTAAGGGTCACCTTGACGTCGGCATCAAATTATTTACCTCGAATCCGGTCCTGGAATTTTTTTGGTGCTAATAAATTTCCACAGTCATCTTATCCCGGGTGTTATCCTCTTTTACAGCTACAGCGGGTGTGTGTGTGTTTGTTTTCACGAATGAGGGTATTGGTCGCGCAGTACATTTCAGATGTGTATTATTATTACAATCAAAAGTCAGCGCTAAACCCTCAAGGGCCTTCCAGCGCAACAGTACATTTCATAAATCAAATAACATCTGCCTCATGAGTCATGAAACATTCCACAAAATTATCTTTAAAATTGTTCTTAAAATATTTTTTAGCGAGAAAGTTAACTCTATTATTCGTAGTAGTAGTGGTAACAGTAGTAGTAATAGTTGTTATAGTAGTAGTAATAGTAGTAGTAGCAGTGGCAGCAGTAGTAGTAATAGTACTAGCAGTAGTAATCGTATATTTACAAAAAAAAAACGGCTAATAACAGGCCTTAGCTTGTAAATATTTAAAGAGAGCACTCGACCTTCATGTTAATTTAAATCCTCTGTAGACAAACACGAGACTGAGGGGGGGGGGGAGAGGGGAAGACTCTGCACTTTCATGTTTTCTTGGATAAAAATAAGTCTGGTACGACTGTCAAGATCTCGCCCATCTAAATGCAGATCTAAGGAATTGGCTGTGGTGGAGGCACTACCCTGAGAACCAACATCAAAGGTCGACCTCTCCTGCTGCAGTTCTCCCTTGAGCTCTGCTTTTCTCTTCCTCTCAACCTCCTCCTCTTCTTCCTTCTCCTCCTCTGCTTTCTCCTTCATCGGTCCGAAAGTCGTACTGATGACAACAGTGAAGGAAAGGCAGTTTGAGCAGCTAACTTTTTTTTTTTTACTAATCATGGGAAGCGCTAAACCCGTAGGGATTATGCAGTGCTTATGGGGGGATGGAAGGTATTCAGACTCAATTTGGGGAACTGGAACATAAAATCAAGTTCCCCAGATAAAGAGCCCCTCACCAGCGTCAAGGAACCTTCCCTGAGGGGACTTGAGCAGCTAAGCTTAAGCTGGGGACGTAACTCTTCATCATGTAATGACCAGCCGGGCTGTGGCTCGTACGTTGGATTGCGTGAAGCCAGCAGTAACAGCCTGGTTGATCAGGCTCTGATCCACCAGGAGGCCTGGTCACAGACCGAGCTGCGGGGGCGTTGACCCCCGGAACTCTCTCCAGGTAAACTGGGGGTAAACCTCTGAAACTCTCCACTAGAGCGAAATGTTGTACCGAGAGCAGCTTCTGCAACCTGTACTCACCCATATATGATTGTAGGGGTCGATTCACGGTTCCTGTGTCTCTTCCCCTTCGTTTCGTGGCCTTCACTTTTGTTCTTCTTCCTGGTCTTCCTTTCATATTTCCCCTTCACCGTCTACTTCCGCCTCCTGAGACTCTCTCGCATATCTCCCCCATTTATCATTCTTTCCATTCTTCTCTTTCCTTATTCCCAGCTTCTGTTGACCTTAAAATCATATACATATTATTACAGTGTTTGTTATGATACTGACAGCAGCTTGTAGGAGTGTTAGTCTTGTTTCACAAGTCTTACCTTGGAGAGAGAGAGAGAGAGAGAGAGAGAGAGAGAGAGAGCCTAGGGAGGGGAGAGGGAGAAGCAGGCTCGCTTTCGAAAAATTTATAGTGACAGCTCGTTACATCTTTTTCGCCAGCAAAAGAGAACGATATCAAGTTTTTTTTTTCTTTTAGAAGAGATACGTAAGGGGGAGGGAGTGGAAAGGGGTGAGGGGGAAGCAGGAGATGGTTGAGGGGGGAGGAGGGGTAGGGGTAGGGGAAAGGTAACAGGGACCACAGTGATATCATCGTGATTTACACACATTCGATTTCCGTCGGAGTGGATCTAAAAGCGCAGGAAAATGCACGTTTACCTGTGATGTCTCGGCAGTGATGACCTGGAAGGTCATCTTTGTTGGTTCAACCCCATCCCCCATTATTATTACTATTATTATTATTATTATAAAAGACGAGCACCGAACCCATGCGGGTTGTACATCACAGAGGTCAAGCTGAAAGTCACTCTAAGTGCAGTAATTAACCCCATGAAGGCAGACAGCATGAAAGGTCGAGCTTTCAGCAATTCTGACTGCTGTCTGATATACGTAGGTCAGTTTATTAAGGAATGGTTCACTGTTAAGATCAGTTGGTAATCGCCATCTTTTATGTCATCAGCGAGTCTTATGTGACTGATTCAGACTTTCTGGATTATTATTATTATATTCATGGGGGAAGGGGAAGCATTCAGGCTTGATCCAAGGGAGGGTAGATCCAGTTCCTTGAATCAAGAGCCCCCCTCACCAGTATCAAGGAGCAGATTTTGAATAGTAGGCAGTGGCAGTCTGAAAGTCACTATGTCCAGGAATCTAGCAAAAAAAAAATGAAAAAGATTTATACACAAATATCCACACACAGGAAACTGAAACTTAAGACGTTTCGGTCCAGCCTCAACCATTGACCAGTCACAGCCGAAAAGTCGCCGTAAGTTTCAGTTTCCCATGTGTGAGTTGTTAGTGTATTGTCCCAATCACAGTATTGTGTATTTTTATTCTTTAAAAAGACTTATTTTGTGCTTGCTAGAAAATCGCCTAATCTGAAACAACACTGGAGGAAGGACACAAGTGCAACTAATGTGACATTTTATTATGGTAACGTTTCGCTCTCCAGGAACTTTATCACTATACCCTGTGGAGGCTGTGACAAGATTTACGTAGGTGAAAAAGCAAGAAACCTCGACACCCGCCTCAATGAACACATTTACGCATGTAGGAACGATAACTTGAACAACGCCTGTGTACAACACCGAAATTCCACCAATCATCTCATGAAATTCAGGGACGCCCAATTAGTGATCAAAGAAACTAATTTCCACAGACGCAAGTGCCTCGAATCAGCACTGATCGCTGTTTCGAATACAATTAAACAAAACAACGGCAGCTTCACCATCTCTGAAGTCTTAGCAAGAATCCTCCTGAAAACAGTAAACCCTGCCATCACATAGTCTCTCCTGTTATACTACACAAAGCACATTACAGAGAGTGAGCACTGAAACAAGCTGCCTCTTTCCAGTCTATATTTGTCCAACCTATTTTTATGTTACCCAAGTAATAGCTTTTATATCCTTTTACTCATGTACGAATTAATTGCTCTACCATATTGTATTACTTTTGTCACTACTATTACTACTACTACTACCACCACTAGTGAACATCGAAATGGTACCTCACTAGTATTGCACCTCACTCTGAGCCTTTTTATTTTGTCAATTTAAATCTAGTTATACTCTTGATCTTGTCAACAACATATACCAGACTCTAGTGCAATTGCAAGTACCATTTCAATTTGTATTTTTATAAGTTTATATTATAAGTCCTACTCTAAGATTGTTTTCATATCTTAGTGACTATATTGTGTGTGCAATTAGTGTATATTTCAATAATATTATTGTTCAAGGCCCTTAACTATCTTTTGCTAACTAGTACCAACTACCTCATATATTTTTTTTCTGCTTTTTTTTATTCTTTTGCTACCTTAACTTGTGCATGACAGTGTCTTCCATTGCAGACACTACAAGGCTCCAGGTGGACATCAACCAAATCTTTCAGTGGGCTGCAGAAAACAATATGAAGTTCAACGATGAGAAATTTCAATTACTCAGATATGGTAAACACGAGGAAATTAAATCTTCATCAGAGTACAAAACAAATTCTGGCCACAAAATAGAGCGAAACACCAACGTCAAAGACCTGGGAGTGATCATGTCGGAGGATCTCACCTTCAAGGACCATAACATTGTATCAATCGCATCTGCTAGAAAAATGACAGGATGGATAACGAGAACCTTCAAAACTAGGGAGGCCAAGCCCATGATGACACTCTTCAGGTCACTTGTTCTATCTAGGCTGGAATATTGCTGCACACTAACAGCACCTTTCAAGGCAGGTGAAATTGCTGACCTAGAAAATGTACAGAGAACTTTCACGGCACGCAAAACGGAGATAAAACACCTCAATTACTGGGAGCGCTTGAGGTTCCTAAACCTGTATTCCCTGGAACGCAGGAGGGAAAGATACATGATTATAAACACCTGGAAAATCCTAGAGGGACTAGTACCGAACTTGCACACGAAAATCACTCACTACAAAAGCAAAAGACTTGGCAGACGATGCACCATCCCCCCAATGAAAAGCAGGGGTGTCACTAGCATGTTAAGAGACCATACAATAAGTGTCAGGGGCCCGAGACTGTTCAACTGCCTCCCAGCATACATAAGGGGGATTACCAACAGACCCCTGGCAGTCTTCAAGCTGGCACTGGACAAGCACCTAAAGTCGGTTCCTGATCAGCCGGGCTGTGGCTCGTACGTTGGTTTGCGTGCAGCCAGCAGCAACAGCTTGGTTGATCAAGCTCTGATCCACCAGGAGGCCTGGTCACAGACCGGGCCGCGGGGGCGTTGACCCCCGGAACTCTCTCCAGGTAAACTCCAGGTCCAGGTATATTTTATCTTGTCAATTTAAATCTAGTTATACTCTAATTCTTGTAAAAAACTTCTATAACACCTTAGTGCAATTACAACTGAGAGTCTTGTGCTTTTTTTATATCATTAGATTAAACTGAAGGTAGTAGGTTGGTAGACAGCAACCACCCAGGGAAGTACTACCGTCCTGCCAGATGACTGTGAAACAGAAACCTGTAACTGTTTTGCATGATGGTAGGATTGCTGGTTTCTTTTTCTGTCTCATAAACACGCTAGATAACAGGGATATCTTGCTACTCCTACTTACACTTTGGTCACACTTCACAGACACGCACATGCATATATATATACATACATCTAGGTTTTTCTCCTTTTTCTAAATAGCTCTTGTTCTTCTTTATTTCTTCTATTGTCCATGGGGAAGTGGAAAAGAATCTTTCCTCCGTAAGCCATGCGTGTCGTATGAGGCGACTAAAATGCCGGGAGCAATGGGCTAGTAACCCCTTCTCCTGTAGACATTTACTAAAAAAGAGAAGAAGAAAAACTTTATAAAACTGGGATGCTTAAATGTGCGTGGATGTAGTGCGGATGACAAGAAACAGATGATTGCTGATTTTATGAATGAAAAGAAGTTGGATGTCCTGGCCCTAAGCGAAACAAAGCTGAAGGGGGTAGGGGAGTTTCAGTGGGGGGAAATAAATGGGATTAAATCTGGAGTATCTGAGAGAGTTAGAGCAAAGGAAGGGGTAGCAGTAATGTTAAATGATCAGTTATGGAAGGAGAAAAGAGAATATGAATGTGTAAATCCAAGAATTATGTGGATTAAAGTAAAGGTTGGATGCGAAAAGTGGGTCATAATAAGCGTGTATGCACCTAGAGAAGAGAGGAATGTAGAGGAGAGAGAGAGATTTTGGGAGATGTTAAGTGAATGTATAGGAGCCTTTGAACCAAGTGAGAGAGTAATTGTGGTAGGAGACCTGAATGCTAAAGTAGGAGAAACTTTTAGAGAGGGTGTGGTAGGTAAGTTTGGGGTGCCAGGTGTAAATGATAATGGGAGCCCTTTGATTGAACTTTGTATAGAAAGGGGTTTAGTTATAGGTAATACATATTTTAAGAAAAAGAGGATAGGTATACAAGATATGATGTAGGGCGAAATGACAGTAGTTTGTTGGATTATGTATTGGTAGATAAAAGACTGTTGAGTAGACTTCAGGATGTACATGTTTATAGAGGGGCCACAGATATATCAGATCACTTTCTAGTTGTAGCTACACTGAGAGTAAAAGGTAGATGGGATACAAGGAGAATAGAAGCATCAGGGAAGAGAGAGGTGAAGGTTTATAAACTAAAAGAGGAGGCAGTTAGGGTAAGATATAAACAGCTATTGGAGGATAGATGGGCTAATGAGAGCATAGGCAATGGGGTCGAAGAGGTATGGGGTAGGTTTAAAAATGTAGTGTTAGAGTGTTCAGCAGAAGTTTGTGGTTACAGGAAAGTGGGTGCGGGAGGGAAGAGGAGCGATTGGTGGAATGATGATGTAAAGAGAGTAGTAAGGGAGAAAAAGTTAGCATATGAGAAGTTTTTACAAAGTAGAAGTGATGCAAGGAGGGAAGAGTATATGGAGAAAAAGAGAGAGGTTAAGAGAGTGGTGAAGCAATGTAAAAAGAGAGCAAATGAGAGAGTGGGTGAGATGTTATCAACAAATTTTGTTGAAAATAAGAAAAAGTTTTGGAGTGAGATCAACAAGTTAAGAAAGCCTAGAGAACAAATGGATTTGTCAGTTAAAAATAGGAGAGGAGAGTTATTAAATGGAGAGTTAGAGGTATTGGGAAGATGGAGGGAATATTTTGAGGAATTGTAAAATGTTGATGAAGATAGGGAAGCTGTGATTTCGTGTATAGGCCAAGGAGGAATAACATCTTGTAGGAGTGAGGAAGAGCCAGTTGTGAGTGTGGGGGAAGTTCGTGAGGCAGTAGGTAAAATGAAAGGGGGTAAGGCAGCCGGGATTGATGGGATAAAGATAGAAATGTTAAAAGCAGGTGGGGATATAGTTTTGGAGTGGTTGGTGCAATTATTTAATAAATGTATGGAAGAGGGTAAGGTACCTAGGGATTGGCAGAGAGCATGCATAGTTCCTTTGTATAAAGGCAAAGGGGATAAAAGAGAGTGCAAAAATTATAAGGGGACAAGTCTGCTGAGTATACCTGGTAAAGTGTATGGTAGAGTTATTATTGAAAGAATTAAGAGTAAGACGGAGAATACCTGGAGTTTACCTAGGATAGCAGATGAACAAGGAGGCTTTAGGAAAGGTAGGGGGTGTGTGGACCAGGTGTTTACAGTGAAACATATAAGTGAACAGTATTTAGATAAGGCTAAAGAGGTCTTTGTGGCATTTATGGATTTGGAAAAGGCGTATGACAGGGTGGATAGGGGGGCAATGTGGCAGATGTTGCAAGTGTATGGTGTAGGAGGTAGGTTACTGAAAGCAGTGAAGAGTTTTTACGAGGATAGTGAGGCTCAAGTTAGAGTATGTAGGAAAGAGGGAAATTATTTCCCAGTAAAAGTAGGCCTTAGACAAGGATGTGTGATGTCACCGTGGTTGTTTAATATATTTATAGATGGGGTTGTAAGAGAAGTAAATGTGAGGGTCTTGGCAAGAGGCGTGGAGTTAAAAGATAAAGAATCACACACAAAGTGGGAGTTGTCACAGCTGCTCTTTGCTGATGACACTGTGCTCTTGGGAGATTCTGAAGAGAAGTTGCAGAGATTGGTGGATGAATTTGGTAGGGTGTGCAAAAGAAGAAAATTAAAGGTGAATACAGGAAAGAGTAAGGTTATGAGGATAACAAAAAGATTAGGTGATGAAAGATTGGATATCAGATTGGAGGGAGAGAGTATGGAGGAGGTGAATGTATTCAGATATTTGGGAGTGGACGTGTCAGCGGATGGGTCTATGAAAGATGAGGTGAATCATAGAATTGATGAGGGGAAAAGAGTGAGTGGTGCACTTAGGAGTCTGTGGAGACAAAGAACTTTGTCCTTGGAGGCAAAGAGAGGAATGTATGAGAGTATAGTTTTACCAACGCTCTTATATGGGTGTGAAGCATGGGTGATGAATGTTGCAGCGAGGAGAAGGCTGGAGGCAGTGGAGATGTCATGTCTGAGAGCAATGTGTGGTGTGAATATAATGCAGAGAATTCGTAGTTTGGAAGTTAGGAGGAGGTGCGGGATTACCAAAACTGTTGTCCAGAGGGCTGAGGAAGGGTTGTTGAGGTGGTTCGGACATGTAGAGAGAATGGAGCGAAACAATGACTTCAAGAGTGTATCAGTCTGTAGTGGAAGGAAGGCGGGGTAGGGGTCGGCCTAGGAAAGGTTGGAGAGAGGGGGTAAAGGAGGTTTTGTGTGCGAGGGGCTTGGACTTCCAGCAGGCATGCATGAGCGTGTTTGATAGGAGTGAATGGAGACAAATGGTTTTTAATACTTGACGTGCTGTTGGAGTGTGAGCAAAGTAACATTTATGAAGGGGTTCAGGGAAACCGGCAGGCCGGACTTGAGTCCTGGAGATGGGAAGTACAGTGCCTGCACTCTGAAGGAGGGGTGTTAATGTTGCAGTTTAAAAACTGTAGTGTAAAGCACCCTTCTGGCAAGACAGTGATGGAGTGAATGATGGTGAAAGTTTTTCTTTTTCGGGCCACCCTGCCTTGGTGGGAATCGGCCAGTGTGATAATAAAAAAAAATTAAACTCAGTTGTACTATAGCTCATTCTAGCTCAATACATAGTCAGTACAAAAGTCATTATATCAGACCATAGTGTAATTACTAGTGAGAGCCTGGTGCTATATTTTTAATTTGTATTTCTACATTATTAGATTAAACCTAGTTGTACTATTGCTCACTCTTGGTCAATACGTAGACTATACCAAAGTCATTATATTAGACCTTAGTGCAATTACAAGTGAGAGTCTTGTGCTATTTTTAATTTGTATTTTTATATTATTAGTTTATACCTAGTTGTACTTTAGCTCATTCCAGCACAACACATAGACAACACCAACTCCATTATGTGTATTAGTGACTATACTCTATATGACCAAAATGCTTTAGCTATATACTTGTCCAAACTTCCCACCACTACAGATATCAGTACTAAAACTCAACACACAACTCAGGATATAAATAACCATAATTTAAACCTAGAAGATGATTGATCACGTTGACCCTGATCTAAACCTACATAATCTGACACACAATCAAAACCTATTGGAAAGTAACTGCCTTTACTACACAGCATCACAAGCCAGCACTATCCTAAACAATGATAAAAGCCTATCAGTACTTAACTACAACATCAGGTCCTTAAGCAAACACTATGATGACCTCCTGGCACTCCTTGAATCACTAAAGACACCCTTCTCCTGCATTATTCTTACCGAGACCTGGCTTAAGCAGGACATAATAGATATCTACCCTCTACCAGGATACACAGCAATCCACAACTGCAGACCATACCAAGTTGGGGGTGGTATTGCAATCTATTACTCTAACCAATTATCTTGTATCAGCACCAATTGCTTTAGTGATGAATATGGAGAATACATTTTTGTTAATTTTACTGTAAAAAACCTTAAGACGCCTATAACAATCGGTGCCACTTACCGGATACCCCACACTAACATCCCAAACTTCAGTGAGAAATTAAAGGCACTAATAACAAACAGACAAATGAATAAGCACCACCTTCTCTTAGCTGGAGACTTCAACATCAACCTTGGCCTACTAGATGATCAGCCTGTAACTGATTTCATCAACAATATGAACAACACACTTCTCATACCAACAATAACTAAACCAACCAGGCTCACTGAAACAAGTGCAACCATAATAGACCACATATGGACCAATATACTAGCCCCCCTTAAATCAGGGATAATCACAGATAGCACTACAGACCACTACCCTACCTTCCTCTTGACAAACATTAGTAAACCACCACTTGAATACAACAAAATCTCATTTAGACTCCATGATGAGGCCTCAATAAGGAAGTTCACAGCTGACCTAGAGACTGTTGACTGGCCTACAGAATTCTCCAAGGCCAATGGTATTGACGACTGGATAGACATTTTTCTTAACAAACTACTTAGACTATACAACAAACATTGTCCTATAAAAACGAAACAGATCACAAACAAACGGCTTGGTTGCCCATGGCTAACCAGCACCATTCTGAAATCCAATGATAAGAAACACCAATATGAAAAGCAATATAGACAGGGCTTAATACACAAAGATATTCTTAAACACTATTCATCAGTCCTCACCAAAGTAATAAAGAAAGCCAAACAACTATACTACTCCAGTAGATTCACTGACACAAGAGGAGATATAAAAAAGACCTGGAAAACACTCTCTCAGATTCTAGGGACCCACAAACTGAAAAAAACAAGAATATTGTCCTAACTAAACCTTATGAAACACCACTGCAACCCACCGACACAGCTAACAAGATAAACGACTTCTTCTCAACCATAGGTTCTAATCTCGCCAATAAAATCCCACGTACCAATGCCCATGCCGGGGACTACCTAGATGGGAATTTCCCAAATTCCTTCTATCTTGCTCCAACTGAGCCCACGGAAGTCACCGAAATTATAAAGTCACTTAAAAATAACTCAGGGAATCTGTCTCATGTCCCACCAATATTGTACAAGAGAGTGGCCCATGTCCTCTCGCATACTATCTCATTGCTTTTTAACAAGTCACTAGAAGCTAGCACCTTCCCGAAACTACTCAAGACGGCAAGGGTTACACCAATACATAAAGGTGGTGACCCTACAGATTTAAACAACTATAGGCCAATATCAAACTTACCATTGCTATCCAAAATCTGAGAAACTCATGCACTCTTGACTATATTCATTTATAACGTCACAAAACATACTCAACCCCTGCCAATTTGGATTCAGGAAAAATAAAAGCACTAACGATGCAATTATAAAAATGCTAGATCTGCTTTACACAGCATTGGAAAATAAGGAATATCTACTAGGAATTTTTATTGACCTAAGAAAAGCTTTTGACACAGTAGACCACGGCATCCTACTCCACAAACTTGACCATTATGGTATAAGAGGCCATGCGCTTGCATATTTCAAATCTTACCTTACTAATAGGTATCAGTATGTCACCATTAAAGACACAGCATCAACAACACAGCCACTTGATACTGGAGTTCCGCAGGGAAGTGTCCTTGGTCCCCTGCTCTTCCTCATATACATCAATGATCTTCCAAACGTATCTCGACACCTGAACCCCATTCTCTTTGCTGACGACACGACTTATGTCATCTCTCACCCTAATCTTGCAACCCTCAACACCATTGTTAATGAGGAGCTGATCAAAATATTGACTTGGATGACAGCCAATAAACTTACGCTTAACGTTGACAAAACCTACTACATTATGTTTGGTAGCAGAGCAGGAGATGCGCAAATTAACATTAAAATCGACAACACTCTAATTACCAGGCATAATGAGGGCAAATTCCTAGGCCTATACCTCGACAACTACCTGAACTTCAGCACCCATATCCAACACATAACCAAAAAAGTATCCAAAACGGTTGGGATCCTCTCCAAGATACGATACTACGTGCCGCAAACTGCCCTTCTCACACTATACCATTCACTTATATATCCATACCTCACCTATGCTATCTGTGCTTGGGGTTCAACTGCAGCAACACACCTAAAGCCAATAATAACCCAACAAAAAGCCGCAGTAAGAATAATCACTAAATCCCATCCCTGGCAACACACCTAAAGCCAATAATAACCCAACAAAAAGCCGCAGTAAGAATAATCACTAAATCCCATCCCTGGCAACACACCCCCCCCACTCTTCATAGATTTAAACTTACTCCCTGTTCAGTACATCCACACTTACTACTGTGCAGTCTACATCTACAGGACCTTAAATTCCAATATTAACCTTGACCTAAAACGCTTTCTTGATAGATGTGACAGAACCCACAGGCACAACACCAGACACAAACATCTCTATGACATTCCCCGTGTCCGACTAAACCTTTACAAAAATTCAATGTATGTCAAAGGCCCTAAAATCTGGAACACCCTACCTGAAAATTCCAAAACTGCAGACACATTCATCACCTTCAAAACTACCATCAGAAAACATCTTATCTCCCTGATACACCCTGTCAGCTAATAATACGAACACCACCTGGTGGTTCACACTTACACTCACTCACCCATTTGACCATAAACAGAAATATCAATCTCAATCTCAAAATAATGAATCTTAACTAGTCAAAAGTTGGCCTGTGATACTCCAATACTGAAACTATGTATAGTGCCAAAACAAAAGCATTCACATTGCTAAACTCACAACTAGTATTTAGTCACTTAGCCATAATACCAACTTATCTCATAATTCTGTAACATTTTAAACCTAAGATTTAATATAAGTCTGCCCAAAATGCCTAGCCATGCTAGGCGTTCTAGTGGTACACTCTGTAATTATTATTTTACTACATGTAAACCACACAATAACCAAATTCTGTAAACTCAGCATTGTAATACTTATAGAGAATAAAGTTTGAATTATATACCCTCTGTGTCCATGTATTGTTTGTAATGGCTTGATAAAGCTCCTGGAGAGCAAAACGTTGCCACAATAAAACGTCACATTAGTTGCACTTGTGTCCTTTTACTTTACATATCAAGCCGTTACAAACAGTACATGGAGACAGAGGGTATATATAGGCTCAGAGTGAGGTGCAATACTAGTGGTAGTAGTAGTAGTAATACAATATGTTAGAACAATTAACTTGCACATGAGTAAACGATATAAAAGCTATTACTTGGGAAACATAAAAATTGGTTAGACAAATATTTTTATTGGAGGCTGGATAGAGAAGGTCTGTTTCAATGCTCATTCTCTGTAATGTGCTTGTGTATTATTATTATTATAATCAAGGGGGAAGCGCTAAACCCGGAGGATTATACAGCGCCTGGGGGGGGGGGATGTGGAAGGCATTCAGGCTTAATTCGGGGAACTGGAGCACAGATCCAATTCCCTAAATCAAGAGCCCCTCACCAACATCAAGGAACCTTCCTTGAGGGGTGTGCTTGTGTAGTATTAACAGGAGAGACTATGTGATAGCAGGATTTACTGTTTTCAGGAGGATTCTTGCTAAGACTTCAGAGATGGTGAAGCTGCCTTTGTTTTGTTTAATTGTATTAGAAACAGCTATTAGTGAAGATTCAAGGCACTTGCGTCTGCAGAAATTAGTTTCTTGGATCACTAGTTGGGCTTCCCTGAACTTCACGAGATGATTGGTGGAATTTCGGTGTTGTACACAGGCGTTGTTCAAGTTATCGTTCCTACATGCATAAATGTGTTCATTGAGGCGGGTGTCGAGGTTTCTTGCTGTTTCACCTACATAAATCTTGTCGCAGCCTCCACAGGGTATAGTGTAGACCCCTGCGTTGACTGGTTCGTGGTGCTTGGAATTTGTTCTGGTTAGATCCTTTATCGAAGTGCTAGAAGCGATGGCGACTCTGGTGTTAGCTTGTGAAAGTACTTTAGAAACGTTCATTGCAACCTGGCTGTTGGGAAGAATTATAACTTTGTTGGGAGTGGTGTTGGTGTGTGGAGAATTAATGATCTGAAGGGCTCTTTTCTTGCAGTCTTTGATGAAAAAGGAAGGAAAATGTAAATCTGTGAAGGTTCGGTGAATGTATGTACATTCCTCGTCTTTACATCGTTTACTCATGTGCAAGTTAATTGTTCTACATATTGTATCACTACTACTACTACCACTAGTATTGCACCTCACTCTTGAGCCTATATTTACCCTTTGTGTCCATGTACTGTTTGTAATGGCTTGATAAAGCTCCTGGAGAGCAAAACGTTGCCATAATAAAATGTCACATTAGTTGCACTTGTGTCCTTTTACTTTACATATTGTTGGTAATTCTACCAACTTTATTACAACACTGGAGGAGGAGGAGGAGATGCTGGCAATGTGTAAGATAGCAGAGAGTATGGCATATATCCTGTTATTATTACTGTAATTATAACTAGGCGCTAAACCCACAAGGGTCATAAAGCATCTCTCCTGTTAAAACAATGGCTGACTTTATTAAATGTTCTAGGTTTACTCTACTTGAAAAGGACACCTTCATACCTTACTCCATCTGAGGTTTTGGAACTGTCTTGTGTAGTCACCATAGTATGAGAATGTGATTGAAAATATTCAAGAAGAGTGAGAGTGAGTTTGTTAGTCTTCAAACACGAAGGAAGGGAAGAGCAAACATGACTAATTGAAACTACCCATGAATGAAGGGAAGAGTAAGATTTGGGGTGAATATACAAGAGAAACTAGTTAAGAGTTGATAGCAAAGTGTGAATTCGGAGACTAAAGGGTCACAGCAAATGGAGAGTCAACAATTAAATGAATTTGTTACTAACATTTGTGATTATTTTGTACTTTTGAATCTTATGAACATCAAGGAAGTGAACAAAATAAAGGCAGTAATCATGCAAAAAATGGGATATTTGTTTCTGTGTACAGGTTCTCAACCGGAAAAGATCGGAAGGCCCTTAGATATGATTGTAATCCCTGCTCATCAATGAATTTTCTTAAAAATAACTAAGGGGGATGAGTTATGTATGTACTTGGTTCCCATAGACAGAATTAGGGGTGCATGAAGTCTGAAAAGATTTTGCCTATCAGCTACCCAAGTACAATGGGCTAAAGTTTTAAATGGGCTCAGTCGTGTATGACAGGGAGATATGAAACACTACCATAACACTTGGCAGTCAGAGATAAGGAATAGAAATGTAACTAGCACATCCTGAGATGGGAAAGTCATGTAAGGCTGTGGCATGACAGGCTGTCTCATGAAAGTTATCAGTTTACTTTCATTATTATTATTATCATAAAGAAGCGCTAAGCCACAAGGACTATACAGCAGTTTACTTTCAATTTTTTGCCTCAAACAGGGTGAGGTGGTCCAGTTAGCCGTGGGATCAATATTATATTTATGGGAAGTACTAAACCCAGAGGGGTCTTACAGCGCTTTGGGGAACGGGAAGCAGTCAAGTTTGATTCAAGAAAGGGGATAACAGATCCAATTCCTGAGATCAAGAGCCACTTACTCGTATCCCAAGTAACCTCCTTTCAGAGGTGTGCAATCTAGCATGCTGTAGACTGGTCACTAAAATTCAATAGTCTGGTCCTGCACAGGCAATTACCAAATCCTTTACATATGAGTATGACTTGTGAGAAACACCAAGGTAAGTCCATTTAATAACTATCAAGACTAAGGTAATACAGTACTAAAGTTTTGCTCTTATTATCTTAAAACACTGAAGTGTCCATGATGGAAAATCTTGGAAGGAAAGCCGTAATCTGCCTTAGATTATCATTATTATATTTATCAAAACTAAGCACTAAACCCAGAAGGATCATACAATGTTATATTAGCCTTGGAAGTCTACGGAATAGGCATGGGATAAAATGCTGAAATGCCAAGTAGTGTCATAAGAACAACAGTAACCAAATCTTTGTGTGTGTGTATAGAGTTGGAATAAAGTGATCCTTTTTAAAACCAAACTGATTATATTACTATTATTATTATTATTATGGGGAGTGCTAAACCTGTAGGATTATAGTGCCTGTGGTAGGGTCGAATGGAAGGCATTCAGGCTTAATTCAGGGAATTGGAGCATAGATCCAATTCCTTAGATCAAGAGCCTCTCACCAGCATCAAGGAACCTCCTCTGAGGGGATTGATTAAGAGAGAGATTTGGGTCTCAAGTACAAAATGAGGCATTTATTTACTGACAAAGCATTCTAACAATTTATAAATAGTACTGGTAAGACCAGTATTGCTAGCCAACTTGGGCCTTGAGACTATGTAATGTTGGGCCCCTTCTCCCCCCTCTACCACAAATAAAAAAAAATACAATCGCGTAAGGTGCAGAGTTTAGATAATTAATAAAAAGACACCAACAATATCCATACAACTGACTTTTTATTGAAAAATAAAAGTTAAAATACAACAAATTTTTATTTCATATTATAATGCAGTATATACAAGAACCTAGTCTGGGCTACTCAAGTAGGAACCTATCCCGGCAAACCAGCCATTTCTCCCTCACTCTAGATATATCCTAAGAGCTTTGGTTCTATGAGATGGATCTTGTCCTGAGGTACCTGGTTTACAAAAAAGTAGGACTACTGAAGTTTTCCACTGTAAGGGCAAAACACCTTTGAAACATACCTGGTTGAACAAGTATAAAAGAAAGACAAGTTCATTAGGGTGTAAGTGTTGCAGCACGTGATCATATGTATTAGGCCCAGCTGCTGTAGTTCGGCATGCAGATAGCATTGATGTAAGCTCCCCAAACTTAAGGGTACATTGTATGGTTCATCAGTACAAGAGGCAGAATTCAGTGGGGAAATCTTCCACTTAAGTTTGGATTGGAGAAGGAAAGTAAATGTAGGCCTTGGGAAACACAAAGTGATACCCATTTGTTTTGGTGATGTTATTAAGGTTCTATTTTTTTTTTGCCCACAATTATATTGCTGGGAACATGGTCAGGAGTACACTTGCCTGTTAACTTATGTACTTTTTTTCCAGACTGTGCCAACAAGTTTGTTTAGATCTCTGTATAATGCAACACACATGCATTCTCATTTGCTGCTAAGTTAGGAAAGCTTCAATGGTGCAACTGTAAAGGTAGTGGCCCCACACAGTGCATTTGAAATAAGCCACACTAAAAGTCAGGAGACCAGAGGGTGAGTGACATTTCTAAGTTACTTAACCCTTAAACGGTCCAAACAGATCGACGTTCAAATTCGTAGTGCTACAAAAGTAGATCTATTTTTTTTTACATATTTTCAAATATAACAAAAAAAAATGTAGATAAAAGTTTTTTTACACGTTTTCACATGTAAAACATAAAAAAAAGATCTACATTTGTTTACATACTTTCAGATGTTGAAAAAACGTAGATATACGTTTGGACCATTTAAGGGTTAAGGTTCTGGGGATTGTGAGTGTAACTGCAGTGAAAATGTTTGGAAATTCAGAAAAAGAAGTATTTTGCATATAAAGTGCTCAATTTGCACACAAATTGACATTAAGATTAGCAGGAAGGGCAGGTGAAGGAAAGGGAAATAATCATTGTCTTGTAGATTATTTATAAATGTCCAATCAAATTCTAGGGCTATTGAGGAAGAACAGAGACCTATGGTTCACAGATTTCTATTTGTATGAACATTGGTTTTTAAAATTGCCTAATAAAAGGAGAGGCTAATAAAGACAAGGGACAGGAGGGGAAGAGATACAAAGAGCAGTATAGTGGAGTGTTAACAGATTACTGTATACATGGGCTAGGTTTGCTAAACCCTGCAGAATGGGAGGCAATCAAGTTCTGTCCAAGGAAGAGCCAGTCCAATTCCTTGGATCAAAAACCTCTCACCAACATCAAAAAATATCCCTCAAGAGAGAGTGCCTGAACAGAAATTTGGGAATGCAAGACATTTTTGTGCATAGGAAGTGAACTTTCATTGTAAGAGTCATCAGGAAAGGGGTCAAATGAATAATACAAAATAACAACCAAAGATAGGAAACCCAACTGCATTATGACATCTAGAGTATCTAAGACATACATATAGGGAAAACTGGGAATTCAACTAATCCCTGTAGGGAAACTCTCCTCACTTCCTACTGTATCCTGATATTCCAGTGGAAAATTGGCATAATTGCTTGCTAGTAATACAGTGGTAGAGGTAAGCAAGGGGTATTTATGGACTGGAGTGATTGATAAAGGTGTTGTTAGGTGGTAGAGATATTGTAGTAATCAGGGATTTGTGTGGTGGGATCACAAAACACCTGGGGATAGGCACTTATCAGGTTTGATCTGAGAGCAGTAATGAAGCAGTTAAGTATGGATAAATCAATTGGTCCACATAACCTGCATGAACCACATTTACCTCACTAACTTGGTCAGTGGTAAACAGGTCAACTGGGTCATTGGAACTGAATAAACTTAAGAGTTGAGAAACTGGTGGAGATGATATAAATATGATAGACACCAGCAGACCAGTGTGTTATAGATGTGGTGATGTGTTGATGTGACTTTTATTGACTGCAAGTTTTGTTGGGGTAATTTGTGTTGGTAGCTAGCTGACCTGCTGGGATATTGTGTTGGCTATGAGTTGTTAGTGACGAGTTGTGTTGTTGAAACTGAAATTGGTAAGATTCCATGTAATAATTGGAGAATACCTCTAAGTTGGTTTCAGATTTTTACAGTGCTGGTGTATTATTGGGCTGCCTAAGTCCCAATTTGCTAACTTTATTAAACAAACTGTCATACCGATTTTCATTCAGAAACTGGAACAGCAACAAGGAAGAGTGTAGGAAAGAGAGGATCAATACATAGAGTATGATAGCAGTTAATGTCTATAGGAGGTACTGGTTCAGGCAAAGATAAAATTAGGAATTGCAGGGAGTGAAAGATGAGGAAAAATTTACAAAAAGTGGATAGTGTACCACGTATCTAAATCAACACGAGTCGCAGTATAACATAGTTTGGATAAACAATCTGGTGTAAGCAACATTCACTGTATGAGCCATGAGGGTAAGGATGAACACTGTAAAAGTAGCAAGAGATAGGAAAGCCAATAACCTGACAGTTCAGTTTCTTGGAGACAAATGCTTTAAGAAAAAGATTAGACCAGCACCTGAAGCTCCCCAATTTCACTCTATCTTCTAATATTGCATCGTAAAAAGTATACAGCTTCCATAAACAAGAAAAGCTGAGTACAGGTTGTGGGCGAGTGGCTAACAGAGGCAGATCCTGGTGGTAGCAGGTAAGAGGTTACTACTAATAATATAAATGAACTAAATGCTAAACCCAAAAGAGTTTAGCACTTAGTTCACTTATATTATTAGCACAGCACATTCAATTATTAGCACAGCACATGGATTACAAAACAAGTTTAATAGGCAGAACTCTCATTCCTTAAGAAATATGGAACATGACAGAAATAAGCAGGATGAGCCTTGACACAATTCAGATAGGTACTGTAGTTTGCAAGGTTTACCATCATTAGCAGGGGAAGCACAGGTAGAGCATTCTGCACACTTCTGACAATACTTAGTAAGGTGTCTGAACCACTAGCACTGAAGGCACTGTTGAGTAATAGGTAAGAAAGCTGTTACTGTTAAGTAGTTACTTGCTGGGTACATGGTAGTAGAGAGCTCATGGTCATTGAATATTAACTTGGCATCATTACTAAAGTATGTATGTTGTCCTCATGCATTATAAAGTGTCTACTTTTGAGCATGGATAACTGTTTCAACTGTAGTTCCAAGAAAATACTGTCTGTGTACTCAGTAAATGCTTACTGATGGATAACTGAATGAGGAAGAATAATTGTTCCACAGCATGTATTGAGTGTCTCTGAGAACAGTTAGACTTATTTGTAGTTTGCAATTTTAATAGGCTTTTTGCACAAGTAGCATCATTAACGAGCACTATATGAATCAAATCATACATCTCACAGAGGTAATGGAACCAAACAATTACAGAGGAGGTCAAGAAGTATCAGGTGACAGAACTCAAAATAGCAGTAGCTTCCTTAATTCTAGAGTGAAAACAATACTGTCAGTTATTACAAGGATGATCTGCAAATCACCTTAGTGAGTCAGGGAAAAGCCAAAACAAATGTCAGGTACAGTGATGAAGAATCATTGACCTTCAGATCCCAATTTCTCGATCCACCATAGTTCAACAAGGAAGGGCTTGCATACTAAGACAAGTGACCCCAAGGCTAATAGAGAATTATAAGCGAGTGATCAACAGAGCACTATGTGGCAGCCATAAAACAAAAAACTCCTACCCTTTGCCTCTTGCTTGACCTTAGCTTAATACATTGCCCCCACCAAACAATGGATAGCAATGGAAATAAATGGTATAAAATACCGACACAATGGAAATATAAACACATATGCAGTATAATGCGATCCTTTATTGACAACGTTTTGCCCACACAGTGGGCCTTTTCAAGTCACAAACAGATCTACCTGGGGTGGAAGGTACATGAGTATTTATAGTCAGGTTCAGAATGCTGTGGCCAGGTGGAGAATGCTGCATCTGATGATCTACCAAATGGAGTTATAGAGTCTAAAATCTTGGGTAGCTTGGAAGGGAGATTGGATAAGTTTGTGAGCAGACCTTCTGCAGTGTTCCTCCATTCCTATGCTCTTATGTGGGATAGTGAAGAAGAAGTTTCTTGGCAAGTGGTTCAGCTATGTTATAGAAGCCATTGTTCTGGTTGAAGTTGTTGGATATAAAGATAAGCGATGATTCCAGGATTCTTCGGTATTGAGTGTTGTCTTCTCAAGACTTATCACCAGAGAAGACAACACTCAATACCGAAGAATCCTGGAATCATCGCTTATCTCTATATCCAACAACTTCAACCAGAACAATGGCTTCTATAACATAGCTGAACCACTTGCCAAGAAACTTCATCGCTATCCCATATAAGAGCATAGGAATGGAGGAACACTGCAGAAGGTCTGCTCACAAACTTACCCAATCTCCCTTCCAAGCTACCCAAGATTTTAGACTCTATAACCCCACTCGGTAGATCATCAGACACAGCATTCTCCACCTGACCACAGCATTCTGAACCCGACTATAAATACTCACATACCTTTCACCCCAGGTAGATCTGTTTGTGGCTTGAAAAAGCCCAGTGTGGGCGAAACGTTGTCAATAAAGGATCGCATTATACTGCATATGTGTTTATATTTCCAATGGATAACAATGCAAAACTAGCCAGTTACACCTCTCCCCCCTCATCAAAGAAGCGTGTTGCCCACTTGAGGGCTCCAGCTCTATATTATTATTATTATAATCAAAAAGAAGCGCTACGCCACAAGGACTACCCAGCTCTATAGGCAGGCTAAATTTCAGGCAAAGTAAGTATAAGTACACAGGTCACCATGCATGGCAAACACACAGGGTAGTACTTAGTTTAGCCTTCATGTTTCATGGCCATCCTGAGGGAACTGAAATCCACTTAGTAGGACTAAGACAAGGTCTGTTATCCCCCCCACTGGGTCTATAAAGGAACTGCCTTCAAAGGGCTGGGAGTTTAGCTGCTAAAAATTTATCTATGCCTCTTGTGGGTTCAGACAGTTAAGGCTGGGGTTATGGGATACCTCTCTTGGATCAATAAGTGACTGAAAGTATATCCAATTATTATTAGACTATATTCATAAAGAAACCCTTAACCCACTGGAGTCATACAGCATCTGAGGAATGAGAGGCAATCTAAGGAGAGAGAAAAAAAAAATCTTAGATCAAGAGCCCTTCAGCAATTTTTCCTCAACTCCTAGTCTTTCTGCCTCCTAGCAGAAAACCTTAGTTTTCCTCTAAAATTTTCAAGAAACCTGCAGAATGTTGGGTTTGACTTATCTTGCCAATTACTACATTCAACAACACAATCAGCAACCATCACATAAGCCTAGAACAATGAAAGAAATCCAACAGATGCACTGTGTACAGTGGACCCCCGCTTAACGATCACCTCCAAATGCGACCAATTATGTAAGTGTATTTATGTAAGTGCGTTTGTACGTGTATGTTTGGGGGTCTGAAATGGACTAATCTACTTCACAATATTCCTTATGGGAAAAAATTCGGTCAGTACTGGCACCTGAACATACTACTGGAATGAAAAAAGTTCGTTAACCGGGGGTCCACTGTAGTTGATTATCATTGCAACTCCACATCAAAAGTAGCTGATAAGTCAGTAACCAGTGATATCACAAAAAAAGCAAATAAAATTTTAATCAGTTACAATAATTTGGGATTTTGTTATTCCTGAGAAATTCACAAGACCTCGCAAACCAGTAACAAGGATGAATAAGAAATACTGTACTAAAGTTCATATTAAAGAGTACGAGTATGATCATCAGGATCATAAACTGTAGAAAAGGCACGCTTTTAACCAAGAACAAACGCCTAAGCCACATTTTTTTCAACATGCAGTATTTAAATAGTGTGTATAATAAAACGGCCATACAGTTATATAGCTCATGATGCATGTATTTTGTGACAAAAAATTATACCTAACACATCCCATATAACAAATATTTTGAATATAATGAAGACAAATTCAGTGGTTTTCATTATATAAAAGTTTATGAAATAAGAATCTTGATTAATACATAGCAACATTATAGACTTAGGAAATTTCAACTGTAACAATTCTTAAATACAATAATTATAATGTTTTACTGATTTGTAGACCTTAGCTACAGTATCTACAGAGTAAAACAAAATTCAAGAAGTTACAATTATTCCTAGCTTAGGATAAAAAAAAATAAATACAAAAGTCACAATCAGCAATAACATATGTCTTCTGTCATCTGTTACTGTGCTTAGTATTCCAGACAGATATATATTTACTATTTTTCTACCATACTTTCATGCTGAATTACAGACTATAATTTTTTTTTTTTTTTAACAAGTTGGCCGTCTCCCACCGAGGCACGGTGACCCAAAAAGAAAGAAAATCCCCAAAGAGAAAATACTTTCATCATCATTCAACATTTTCACCTCACTCACACAATCACTTTTTTTTTTAAACATTGTTTAAGTTTAAAAGTACAGTTCTTAGTTTGTTGTACATATTGCATACCATATATGAAACAACAATTTGCAGCACAACAGCACATTGCTTACAGATGACAATCCAGATTCAATTCTCAAGACAGGGAGGGACACGTGGGCTGTAAATAGCTACCCAGGTGTTAGCTGTCGAGTCTTATCCTAGGGAAAGACCATCAGGGAGGAAGGGGAAAAATTATATTATCCTAGGTTAAATTTAAGAACATTAATTAAATTCAATTCAATTCTCAAGACAGAGAGAGATGCAAGGGTTGTAAATAGCTACCCAGGTGTTAGATGTTGAGTCTTACCCTAGGGAGGACCCACAAGGGAGGAGGGGAAAAATTACAGTATCCTAAGTTATATTTAAGAACCTTAATTCAATGATAACACATTCTTCCCACATAGTTTATTAGTTTAGGTTTAATTTCTTTGGTTGTCCTTCAACTGTGCATGGATTCAATGTCATTTTCTTTGACACCTACATCATTGTGGGTAGATATATTTTCACAAAATATGCTAAACCCGTATGATCAAGTGTAAGAACATTCGTATTTACAAATATGGTACATAAATTTACTGTTCACGTAAGTCCCTAATGTATGTAAGTTGTTGAATAAGTAGTTAAGAATATTAAGACCACTTAATCTGCTCAAATATATTTCCAAATACTGCTTTAACAGAAAAAAATGGCAATAGATTATATATTCTTTAAAATGCAAAATATTATTTAATTCAAGAAGTGTTAAATTATTAACACTGGCCAACAATAGTGTCTGTTAAGTTTAAAAATGCATTTCTAACTAATTTTGGGGATGATGAATTCAAATCTGAACTGAAGTTTTGCTCCAACATGTACAGTTTCTGCAAGATAGAACCCCACGGTGAAAGATTTCACCAAGACCTAGATAATCATGAAAGCAAACGAGAGAAACATGACAATTTGTTGGATGGCTGACTATCGCTGGACACTGGTGTGAGACAGCCATACTCAGCACAAGTGAAAAAGTCTGAAAACTGTGATGTCAATATGCATGACTGCATGGAAATTTGTGTTATGCAATTTTTTTTTTTTTTTGAACAAACCGGCCGTATCCCACCAAGGCAGGGTGGCCCAAAAAGTAAAACAAAAGTTTTTTAAATTTAGTAATTTATACAGGAGAAGGGGTTACTAGGCCCTTGCTCCCGGCATTTTAGTTGCCTCTTACAACACGCATGGCTTACGGAGGAAGAATTCTGTTCCACTTTCCCATGGAGATAAGAGGAAATAAACAAGAACAAGAACTAGAAAGAAATAGAAGAAAACCCAGAGTGTGTATATATATGCTTGTACATGTATGTGTAGTGTGACCTAAGTGTAAGTAGAAGTAGCAAGACATACCTGAAATCTTGCATGTTTATGAGACATAAAAAAAGACACCAGCAATCCTACCATCATGTGTTTGTCATTGCATACACCACACTTAACATCTATGCATAATATAATACCTATGACTGTTAGGTAATACACATGGTTCTTCAACCTTAAACAGCCAAAATATCAATCATAAGGGGAAAAAAAAAGAAAAAAAGATATAGACCAGACTAAAGCTCAGATTCATGATCAGTGCATCGAAGTAAACTTTAAACAACCAATTTAGTTTCCGAACTAGATAAAAAGTTAAATGTTGTTGGCTAGTGTAATTAGTTTTGATTAATGAAAAGTGACTGACAATGCACCACAATACTTAGTCTTAAATAAATCTAAACTAAATCTTTGTTAGCTATTAAAGTATTCTACAATTAAACTACATCTACGTATGGCTCACTAACTTAAAGCATATTTAACTTATTTGGCAGTCTGCTTAAATACTTTTAACAAGTTGAAAAATATACAATCAGATCTCAAAATGAGATAAAATTATTCTTTGGTAGACTTTTCTAGCAGTGATATATACAACAAATGCAAGTAGCTTTTTATCAATTACAAGACAAAAATGCTAAAAGAGGGAAGCTTAGGAGAGTGAATGAAGAGCAAAATGCACGTCATTTTAATGAATTGCTAAAAGAATTGTGGAAAGAAAGAGACAAAGATGTTATTTAATACTTTAACATTATATATATACATATATATATACATATAGACATATATATACATATATATACATACATACATACATATATATATATATACATACATACATATATATACAAACATACATACATACATACATATATATATATATATATATATATATATATATATATATATATATATATATATATATATATATATATATATATATATATATATATATATTATATATATATATATATATATATACACATACATACATACATGCGTGTTGTAAAAGTCAACTAAAATGCCGGGAACAATGGGCTAGTAACCCCTTTTCCTGTAAAATTACTAAAAAGAATAAGAAGAAGAAAATTGTCAAAGTGGGAAGTCTGAATGTGCATGGATGTTGTGCAGATGATAAGAAAGAGATGACTGTGGATGTTATGAATGAGAAGAAGCTGGATGTCCTGGCTTTAAGTGAAACAAAGCTGAAGGGGGTGGGAGAGTTTCTGTGGAGAGGAATAAATGGGATTAGGTCAGGGGTTTCAAATAGAGTTAGAGCTAAAGAAGGAGTAGCAATAATGTTGAAGGATAAGCTATGGCAGGAAAAGAGGGACTATAAATGTATTAATTCAAGGATTATGTGGAGTAAAATAAAGACTGGATGTGAAAAGTGGGTTATAATAAGCGTGTATGCAACTGGAGAAGAGAGAAGTGTAGAGGAGAGAGAGAGATTTTGGGAAATGTTGAGTGAATGCGTGGGGAGTTTTGAATCAAGTGTGAGAGTAATGGTGGTTGGGGATTTCAATGCTAAAGTGGGTAAAAATGTTATGGAGGGAGTAGTAGGTAAATTTGGGGTGCCAGGGGTAAATGTAAATGGGGAGCCTTTAATTGAGCTATGTGTAGAAAGAGATTTGGTAATAAGTAATACATATTTTATGAAAAAGAGGATAAATATACAAGGTATGATGTAGCACGTAATGAAAGCAGTTTATTAGATTATGTATTGGTGGATGAAAGGTTGATGGGTAGGCTCCAAGATGTACATGTTTATAGAGGGGCAACTGATATATTGGATCATTATTTAGTTGTAGCTACAGTTAGAGTAAGAGGTAGATGGGAAAAGAGGAAGGTGGCAACAACAAGTAAGAGGGAGGTGAAAGTGTATAAACTAAGGGAGGAGGAGGTTCGGGTGAGATATAAGCGACTATTGGCAGAAAGGTGGGCTAGTGCAAAGACGAGTAGTGGGGGGGGGGTTGAAGAGGGTTGGAATAGTTTTAAAAATGCAGTATTAGAATGTGGGGCAGAAGTTTGTGGTTATAGGAGGGTGGGGGCAGGAGGAAAGAGGAGTGATTGGTGGAATGATGAAGTAAAGGGTGTGATAAAAGAGAAAAAGGTAGCTTATGAGAGGTTTTTACAAAGCAGAAGTGTTATAAGAAGAGCAGAGTATATGGAGAGTAAAAGAAAGGTAAAGAGAGTGGTGAGAGAGTGCAAAAGGAGAGCAGATGATAGAGTGGGAGAGGCACTGTCAAGAAATTTTAATGAAAATAAGAAAAAATTTTGGAGTGAGTTAAAAAAGTTAAGAAAGCCTAGGGAAAGTATGGAATTGTCAGTTAAAAACAGAGTAGGGAAGTTAGTAGATGGGGAGATGGAGGTATTAGGTAGATGGCGAGAATATTTTGAGGAACTTTTAAATGTTAAGGAAGAAACAGAGGCAGTAATTTCATGCACTGGTCAGGGAGGTAAACCATCTTTTAGGAGTGAAGAAGAGCAGAATGTAAGTGTGGGGGAGGTACGTGAGGCATTACGTAAAATGAAAGGGGGTAAAGCAGCTGGAACTGATGGGATCATGACAGAAATGTTAAAAGCAGGGGGGATATAGTGTTGGAGTGGTTGGTACTTTTGTTTAATAAATGTATGAAAGAGGGGAAGGTACCTAGGGATTGGCAGAGAGCATGTATAGCCCCTTTATATAAAGGGAAAGGGGACAAAAGAAACTGTAAAAATTATAGAGGAATGAGTTTACTGAATATACCAGGAAAAGTGTACGGTAGGGTTATAATTGAAAGAATTAGAGGTAAGACAGAATGTAGGATTGCGGACGAGCAAGGAGGTTTCAGAGTGGGTAGGGGATGTATAGATCAAGTGTTTACAATGAAGCATATATGTGAACAGTATTTAGATGAAGGTAGGGAAGTTTTTATTGCATTTATGGATTTAGAAAAGGCATATGATAGAGTGGATAGAGGAGCAATGTGGCAGATGTTGCAAGTATATGGAATAGGTGGTAAGTTATTAAATGCTGTAAAGAGTTTTTATGAGGATAGTGAGGCTCAGGTTAGGGCGTGTAGAAAGGAGGGAGACTACTTCCCGGTAAAAGTAGGTCTTAGACAGGGATGTGTAATGTCACCATGGTTGTTTAATATATTTATAGATGGGGTTGTAAAGTAAATGCTAGGGTGTTTGGGAGAGGGGTGGGATTAAATTTTGGGGAATCAAATTCAAAATGTGAATTGACACAGTTACTTTTTGCTGATGATACTGTGCTTATGGGAGATTCTAAAGAAAAATTGCAAAGGTTAGTGGATGAGTTTGGGTATGTGTGTAAAGGTAGAAAGTTGAAAGTGAACATAGAAAAGAGTAAGGTGATGAGGGTGTCAAATGATTTAGATAAAGAAAAATTGGATATCAAATTGGGGAGGAGGAGTATGGTAGAAGTGAATGTTTTCAGATACTTGGGAGTTGACGTGTCGGCGGATGGATTTATGAAGGATGAGGTTAATCATAGAATCGATGAGGGAAAAAAGGCAAGTGGTGCGTTGAGGTATATGTGGAGTCAAAAAACGTTATCTATGGAGGCAAAGAAGGGAATGTATGAAAGTATAGTAGTACCAACACTCTTATATGGGTGTGAAGCTTGGGTGGTAAATGCAGCAGCGAGGAGACGGTTGGAGGCAGTGGAGATGTCCTGTTTAAGGGCAATGTGTGGTGTAAATATTATGCAGAAAATTCGGAGTGTGGAAATTAGGAAAAGGTGTGGAGTTAATAAAAGTATTAGTCAGAGGGCAGGAGAGGGGTTGTTGAGGTGGTTTGGTTATTTAGAGAGAATGGATCAAAGTAGAATGACATGGAAAGCATATAAATCTATAGGGGAAGGAAGGCGGGGTAGGGGTCGTCCTCAAAAGGGTTGGAGAGAGGGGGTAAAGGAGGTTTTGTGGGCAAGGGGCTTGGACTTCCAGCAAGCGTGTGTGAGCGTGTTAGATAGGAGTGAATGGAGACGAATGGTACTTGGGACCTGACGATCTGTTGTAGTGTGAGCAGGGTAATATTTAGTGAAGGGATTCAGGGAAACCGGTTATTTTCATATAGTCGGACTCGAGTCCTGGAAATGGGAAGTACAATGCCTGCACTTTAAAGGAGGGGTTTGGGATATTGGCAGTTTGGAGGGATATGTTGTGTATCTTTATATGTGTATGCTTCTAAACTGTTGTATTCTGAGCACCTCTGCAAAAACAGTGAAAATAACCGGTTTCCCTGAATCCCTTCACTAAATATTACCCTGCTCACACTCCAACAGATCGTCAGGTCCCAAGTATCATTCGTGTCCATTCACTCCTATCTAACACGCTCATGCACGCTTGCTGGAAGTCCAAGCCCCTCGCCCACAAAACCTCCTTTACCCCCTCTTTCCAACCCTTTCGAGGATGACCCCTACCCCTCTTTCCTTCCCCTATAGATTTATATGCTTTCCATGTCATTCTACTTTGATCCATTCTCTCTAAATGACCAAACCACCTCAACAACCCCTCTTCTGCCCTCTGACTAATACTTTTATTAACTCCACACCTTTTCCTAATTTCCACACTCCGAATTTTCTGCATAGTATTTACACCACACATTGCCCTTAGACAGGACATCTCCACTGCCTCCAACCGTCTCCTCGCTGCTGCATTTACCACCCAAGCTTCACATCCATATAAGAGTGTTGGTACTACTATACTTTCATACATTCCCTTCTTTGCCTCCATAGATAACGTTTTTTGACTCCACATATACCTCAACGCACCACTCACCTTTTTTCCCTCATCAATTCTATGATTAACCTCATCCTTCATAAATCCATCCGCCGATACGTCAACTCCCAAGTATCTGAAAACATTCACTTCTTCCATACTCCTCCTCCCCAATTTGATATCCAATTTTTCTTTATCTAAATCATTTGATACCCTCACCACCTTACTCTTTTCTATGTTCACTTTCAACTTTCTACCTTTACACACATTCTCAAACTCATCCACTAACCTTTGCAATTTTTCTTAAGAATCTCCCATAAGCACAGTATCATCAGCAAAAAGTAACTGTGTCAATTCCCATTTTGAATTTAATTCCCCATAATTTAATCCCACCCCTCTCCCGAACACCCTAGCATTTACTTCCTTTACAACCCCATCTATAAATATATTAAATAACCATGGTGATAAATAAATTTATTTTTTTATTTATTTTTTTATATTTATTTATTTACTGTTATTTATTTATTTATTTATTTTTATTTATTTATTTTCATTTATTTATTTATTTTTATTTATTTATTTTCATTTATTTATTTATTTTTATTGATTTATTTATTGATATTTATTTATTTATTTATTTTTATATATTTATTTAATTTTATTTATTTATTTTTATTTACTTATTTTTATCTATTTATTTATTTTTTTTTAACACCAGCTGTATCCCACCAATGCAGGGTGACCCAAAAAGAAAAAGAAAAGTCTTCTTAAATTTAGTAATTTATACAGAAGGGGTTACTAACTCCCAGCATTTTAGTTGCCTCTTACAACATGCATGGCTTACAGAGGAAGCATTCTTTTCCCTTTCCCCATAGAGAACATTAAATATGTTAGTAATATTTTAAACTAAGAAAATTATGAGCCCAGCACTTCGTGATGATCCTGTGATAATCGTCTTGTTTCTCTTCTGATACAGCGAGGGCATCGGATAGGAGAATAACAGCCAGCATGGAAACAAGCACTGCAGATGTTGCACAGTGCAGTAGAATCCAACTGGAATGGGAAGATGGGATCTCCACGTCCGCACACTTCACAGATAAAGCCTCGTCCCATACATACCTGAAGAAATTGGTTTGGATTAATTTTTTACAACACAGAATATTGTGGTTTTTAAGCTCTAATCTAGTCATACTGTTTATTCACAAGGAAATAAGTTTAACCAATACCAGAAGACAATCTCAAACACTGATTAAAATTTGAATAAAATTTTTAGTACTAAATACTGATCAGTAAAAAGGAAAATCCTATACAAATGGGAAGAATCTGTATATTTTGTCCTCAGAGATCCCCTACCCTCTTCAATTGAAGAAGTCTCCAAGGATGAAATATACAAATCCTTCCAGTTTTGTATTTTCCAACCATGTTGGGTTTACTTTTCCTACAAAAGTGTTTAGGAAAAAATCTAAAGAAAAATAGAAAAACCATGTGGCAGATGATCATGTAAATTAATAAAACCAGTCATATCTCATGGGTAATTAGTCGAAGTACTGTACATTAATTCGTATATTTTCTTTCTTTTTGGGTCACCCTGCCTCGGTGGGAGACGGCCGACTTGTTGGGGGAAAAAAAAAAAAAATTAAATTCCCCTTCATTCAGACTACTTTTCTTTTTAGCATGTCCAGTAATATATATTGTCCTCTTTCATTGTCAGCTTGTTGTTATGGCGTACTGTTTTTCAAGAGTTTCAACATTTTTTTGGATTGTAAAAAGGCTAAAAAGTAAAAATTATGTAATCTCCAAACATGTTAACAGTCCTTTCTTTTACAATTCAGGCCTACTACAAAACACTAGAATACCTTCTCTAGTACTGTATATTTCTTTTTAAAAAAACTGTCATGCAAGTCTTATAAAGACATTCAGGTACCTTCTGGACTGCATCAATAAATGTTCTCACATGATACAAGTCTGTGCTTGAACCTTTATGCTATCACAGGACCTTTCCCTTACGTAATAAAATTATCCTTTAAAATACTTTACCCTAAAAAAAAGTTTTATTATAAAAGAATAATTTGTATGAAACATTATCAAGTGCACTCAAATCTTTTAGTTGCATATTCATACACATCTATCCCTTATGTAATCCCTACTTCCTTTTTCTATGATGCTGGCTGTCGTATCCTTCACTTAGCCTCTATGTCACTTCAGTACACCTTACCTGCACACCTACCATGAGCCATCTTCTCCATATGTTCAAAACACTTATGAGTACTGCTCTTAACCCAATATTACCCCTCTCAATTTACATCAACTGCTTTTCTGCTGTTATGCCGAGATGGGGCTTTGTAAAATATAACTTTTATATTTGTTCATCTAATACATTGTATTACATTGCGATTACCATCGTTAATAGCTAAAATAAAAGTAATCAGCTTTACAATATTAAATATTAATTTTCATCTTTCCCATTTTCATTATATGTATATATGATGAATTATTTTGGTAAGAAAATGGATCGTTCACCATGAGTAACGGCCAATTTATATTTGTGTGGATTCACCTCTGGACTACTCGCCTGACGCGAGCTGACGTCAGGGGCGAGTGGTGTGGGGTTAAGCAGTACAACACCTCTCTCAGTCTTGAGATGATCCTCTCTACTTACTCGTTTACTCCGAGAAGTTATCCAGCAGTATAGCATCATTCTCTCAGTCTCTTGAAAGTAAGAGTATTTACCAAACTCTCACCAAGTAAAATCTCGCCAGTGTTTAAAGGGATTTCAGTTATTAAGCTTGGATCATCTCTGGTTAGAGTGACCATGTAACTTTATCAATTTCAAATGTAAATACCCATTCAGTCAGAATAGAGGTAATTGTAAGCAGTATATAAATTACAAGTCTGTTAAGTGTTATTTTTATAAGTAAAGGTACCATTTTAAAATACCTTATAGAATATCACATAAATTATATTGCATTAAAATTTGTTTTTAATATAATCTTTTCATCACCCCATCATATAAATCGTTATTACAATTTTCCATGAGTATATTTGATACTAAGCATCTCCTATACTCAGGCCAAATATATTACAAATTCCTAAATCAATCGTAATATCTGCCCTCAAAAATTTTCCACCAACTTTTTTATCACATGTATTTCCAAGAGTTTCTGACATATTTCCAAGAGTTTCTGACAAGCCATGGCTTTTAAATTTATATCAAATTTCATACACCTTTCCTTTCACTTGCAATTATTGTCCCATACATGAGATGGATATAACATGAATATTCTCCTTCCCTGCAGTGCTTCTCATTACTACACATACTTTGGATCATGAGTCCTTCACCAGTATCAACATACCTTTCCTGAGGGGGTAAGCTGACTCATTAAAACCCACTTTTCTCAAACTCAGGAGACACTACACATTTAGGCAGAGATTTTCACTATCTTCAATCCTTGTTTTAATTTCTTACAAATTAGTCACCTTTTAAAACATTAACACTTCTTAACATTCATTGCAAGATTCAGACTATTACTACCCTCCATATATACATCACTGCACTGGATTTTTTTTTGTCAAAAATTATGTTACTATGAATAAACCGAAAGATGGATTGTGGGGAGAAGGGGGGGGGGGGGAAACCATGGTCCATAAACTGACAGTCCGCTGCTCTACCACCTTGGTTCATACCCCCCCCCTGTCCATCTTTCTGCTTATTGACAGTTGTGTATTACAACAATCTGAGTTCCTCATCTTACTATGTTTAGGATTCACCTTAATCATAATTATCCAACATATTCTCTAACATCTAATTCTACTTCCAGTTCCACCAAGAAAGCATTTTCATCAGCATTTAAAAACTACAACAGTGGTATTACAATGTCATAATAGGTGTAACCCTTAAACTGTGGCATACCCCCCAAAAAAAATTCCTGTCTGTGGGGGGAAGTTTTTCTGAATAAGACAAAAATGAGTGGAATCTGATAAAAAAACTTACGATTTTATGGTGTGTCAAAGTTGGTGAAAAAATGGTCACTCATTGGCAACAGTGCAACTAAGCCAGCAATATTAAGTTTTACAATTTACTGATGCCAAGATATGATTTTTTTTTTAACTGTTTTAATGTTTAACATCATATAAACTAGTCTTTTATATTAGATGTATTTAAAGATGTTTTAGTACTTCAAACATGAAGAAATGATAACCCTGACATTGCTCCACTTGGAATATACTGTATATGTGATTGCTTATTCTACTTTGTATTACAAGGAATACTTATGATATTACAATTGTTTCAGAGTAATACACCTCAAAACACGGAAGCAAGTCACACTGCTTGAATTTAGTGGGTAAATATACTTATGTGTGCTTTGTGGCTGAAATCCACTTTTAATATCATTAAATTGTATTAAATCTGGAATGAATAAGTCATCTCTATGCCACTTCCACACCATTTGCTGGTAGGAAAGCTGGTAGAGGAACAACAGCTCCTGATTTCGTTGCTTACTTATACTAATTAGGTGTACTAGTACATTGGACACAGTCATCAGTTGTGTAGTGGTATGTTTGGATCAGTTTAAAAGTTAAAGTAAAGATTTTAGTTAAATATGGTTTCATTAGACAAATTAAGCCCAATTACAAGTATTTGAAACATTCACATTAGCATTATTTGCAGTCACAGGGCAAGAGCAGCTTAAGTGTTCTACTCCCTCTAGAATTACTTTCTATAATACTAACCTGACATCTGGCAATATGTTTTATACACTGTGAAGTGATATTCTTCAGTTCCATCACCACTAAACCTGCTTTGATGGCTACAAGGTCATCTAGAGAGTAAGCATGAGGATCACTAGCCCAGTGTGGAGGTATCTTACTTAGTAGTGCTTTTTCACTGTAAGGAAAAAATAGTTTATTAGGACCATATGAACACAGCATGGAATATAAGTTGAATATATGGCACATTACTTTATGAGCAATATGGAAGCACTAATAGGATCAGCCTCACTTGCTATGAACTCAGGATATAAAATCATTTATTTTCTTCATAAAAGTCTAATCCCACTAAATTCTTTCAGTCCAAATAGTTCCTCATTCAGGACAAAAAATGTTTCGTTAAATACAGTGGAACCTCGAGTTATGGACTTAATTCATTCCAGAAGGCTGCTCAAATGCCGATACCGAACGAATTTGTTCCCATGAGGAATAATGTAAATTAGATTAGTCTGTTTCAGACCCCCAAAAATACACTTACAAAAGCACTTACAAGAATACACTTACATAACTGTTCAAGTTGGGAGCTGTTTGAAACTCAAGGTACCACTGTATAAAGAAAACAATTTCTGCACTGAAACCATTTGTTAGTAAGTGGCTAAAGTATTGACATGTTAATTTTTATCCAGTACCTATTTACCTTACATTACAGCTTACTATGTCACTGTGACAAGGACCTCAATTTCAGATATAGTAAGCTGGTGACAATGGAAAGGAATAAGAAATTGACAGTGGTAACAAAACCACATGTCTTGGCTGTATCTTTACTCTATCCCAATTATACATCATATTATTTAGAGGTACCTAATAACATGTTAAAAAACTGAGCAAGCTCTTTGCTACTGTTGGAAATATGCTTCTCTGAAGGTGGAGTAGCTATCACCATTCAGAGCACTCCTGACACCCAAAATGGTATACATTACAATAATTATAGTTTTCAGGAAGGGGTAGCAATTATGTTGAAGGATCAGTTATGGAAGGAAAAAGAGGGCATATAAATGTATAAATTCAAGGATTATGGGGTATTAAAACAAGGGTCAGATGCAAAAAGTGGGTCATAATAGGTGTAAGCACCTAGAGAAGAGAGTGAAAGGAGAGAGTTTTTGGGAGATGTTAAGAGTGTTCTCCATGGGGAAGTGGAACAGAATTCTTCCTCCGTAAGCCATGTGTGTCATAAGAGGTGACTAAAATGCCGGGAGCAAGGGGCTAGTAACCCCTTCTCCTGTATATATTACTAAATTTAAAAGGTGAAACTTTCGTTTTTCCTTTTGGGCCACCCCACCTCAGTGGGATACGGCTGGTGCGTTGAAAGAAGTTTGTTGAGTATACCTGGTGAAGTGTATAGTAGAGTTATTATTGAAAGGATTAAGAGTCAGACCGAAAGTAGGATAGCAGATGAACAAGGAAGCTTTAGGAAAGGTAGGGGGTGTGTAGACCAAGTGTTTACAGTGAAACATATAGGTGAACACTAGATAAATGTAAAGAGGTTTTTGTGGCATTTATGGATTTGTTAAAGGCATATGACAGGGTGGATAGGGGTCAATGTGGCAGATGCTGCAAATGTATGGAATAGGAGTTAGGCTATTGAAAGCAGTGAAGAGTTTTTATGAGGATAGTGAGGCTCCAGTTAGAGTATGTAGGAGAGAGGGAGATTATTTCCCAGTAAAAGTAAGCCTTAGACAAGGATGTGTGATGTCACCATGGTTGTTCAATATATTTGTAGATGGAGTTGTAAGAGAAGTGAATGCTCAGGTGTTGGGAAGAGGTATGGGGTTAAAAGATAAAGAATCTAACAAAAAGTGGGAGTTGTCACAGTTTCTCTTTGCTGATGACATTGTGCTTTTGGGAGAGTCTCAAGAGAAGTTGCAGAGGTTGGTGGATGTGTTTGGTAGGGTATGTAAAAAAAGAAAATTAAAAGTGAATATAGGAAAGAGTAAGGTGATGACAATAAAAAAATTAGGTAACAAAAGATTGGGTATCAGATTGGAGGGAGAGAGTATGGAGGAGGTGAATGTTTTTTTTTTTTTTTTATTTTTATTATCACACCGGCCGATTCCCACCAAGGCAGGGTGGCCCGAAAAAGAAAAACTTTCACCATCATTCACTCCATCACTGTCTTGCCAGAAGGGTGCTTTACACTACAGTTTTTAAACTGCAACATTAACACCCCTCCTTCAGAGTGCAGGCACTGTACTTCCCATCTCCAGGACTCAAGTCCGGCCTGCCGGTTTCCCTGAATCCCTTCATAAATGTTACTTTGCTCACACTCCAACAGCACGTCAAGTATTAAAAACCATTTGTCTCCATTCACTCCTATCAAACACGCTCACGCATGCCTGCTGGAAGTCCAAGCCCCTCGCACACAAAACCTCCTTTACCCCCTCCCTCCAACCCTTCCTAGGCCGACCCCTACCCCGCCTTCCTTCCACTACAGACTGATACACTCTTGAAGTCATTCTGTTTCGCTCCATTCTCTCTACATGTCCGAACCACCTCAACAACCCTTCCTCAGCCCTCTGGACAACAGTTTTGGTAATCCCGCACCTCCTCCTAACTTCCAAACTACGAATTCTCTGCATTATATTCACACCACACATTGGCCTCAGACATGACATCTCCACTGCCTCCAGCCTTCTCCTCGCTGCAACATTCATCACCCACGCTTCACACCCATATAAGAGGTGTGAGGTGAATGTATTCAGATATTTAGGAGAGGATGTGTCAGCAGATGGGTCTATGAAAGAGGCGGCGAGTCATAGAACTGACGAGGGGGGAAAAAGGCGAGTCGTACACTGAGGAGTCTGTGAATGCAAAGAACTTTATCCATGGAAACAAAGAGGAGAATGTATGAGAGTAGAGTTATACCAATGCTCTTATATGGGTGCAAAGCATGGGTGGTGAATGTTGCAACACGGAGAAAGCTCGAGGCAGTGGAGATGTCGTGTCTGAGGGCAATGTGTGGTGTGAATATAATGCAGAGAATTCATAGTTTGGAAATTAGGAGGGGTTGTTGAGATGGTTTGGACATGTAGAGAGGAAGGAACAAAATGGAATGACTTCAAGAGTCTGTATATCTGTAGTGGAGGGAAGTTGTGGTAGAGGTTGGCCAGGAGAACGTTGCAGGGAGAAGGTAAAGGAGGTTTTGTATGTGAGGGGCTTAGACTTCCAGCAAGCATGCATGAGCGTGTTAGATAGGAGCAAACAGTTTTTAGGACTTGACATGCTGTTGGAGTGTGAGCAAGGTAATATTTATGAAGGGATTCATGGAAACCAGCAGGCCGGACTCGAGTCCTGGAGATGGGAAGTACAGTGCCAGCACTCTGAAGGAGGGGTGTTAATGTTGCATTTTTATAACTGTAGTGTACGCACACCTCTGGCAAGAGTGACGGAATGAATGTGGCGAAAGGTTTTCTTTTTCAGGCTACCCTACCTTGGTGGAAAACAGCCAACGAGTTAAAAAAAAAAAAAAATCATTACTATTTCCACCATGGATGATACTTAAAATTACACCTGAGTCAGAATAGAATTTAGTGGTAACTACACTTTAATTTTTTATGTAAAACATGACATATTGTGTGTGCATTACTAATGGAATTTTGGCATTAAGGGGATGCTCCTGGTCCTGAAGAATCTGGAATAATTGTATATGATCAAAGATCTTTAACACTTGTAGAATCCAATCCACTTTAATCAGCTAAGAAGGCAATATGGAAAATGCAATACGAGGGAAATAGAAACAATAGCTTTTAACAAAAAATTCTGGATTAAGTATTAATCACCTGTGTGCTCTGCTACAGGTGTTTATGTAGGGTAAAGTGCGGTAGACCTGTAGCCGGTAGATGTATGCTTGCTGAAGATGTCGGCATCGTTTGTAAAGCCCAGGATTGAGGGCATCAATATTAAAAAGTGGATCACTTCTCATACTTTTTATTAGTTCTGAAGAAAATTTAGCTACTGGATACCTGCAAAAGAAAATTTGTGTAGTTCTTTTAATAATAAATTCACTGCAGTTATACAAAGTATATAGTGTAGCAAGAACACATCAGCATATAAAGCTGCAATCCTGACAACCAGTGAGCATGTAAACAATACAAGTCTAAATTTCATTATCTTTAATAGCAGTACATAATACTTACTATAATGTCAAGAAACACTGCTATTAAAATAAGATTTTCCCTGAAGCACTAATATGTAATAAGTGTCCTTTAATTTTTAATAGTCTGCAAATATATACTAACTGTAGATGAGAAAAAGCTACTGTTTAGATAAACATGAGTGCATCATTGTTTGACATGGCAGTACCTGTTTATAATTCAAAACTGGCCCAAACTCATTTTTTTGTTTATCATACTGGCCACCTCCAAGTGACGTAGGGTACACAAATAAATTCACTGTCTGTGCAGAATATCCCAATCCAAATGACCCTCTGAACTGTCTCCCAGAGTGCAGGCACTGTATTTCCCACTTTGAGGACTTTAGTTCAGCTAACTGGGTTTCCCAAATCCCTTCATTTAATGATACCTTGCTTACATTCCAACACATCCATGAAAAACTACTTGTCTCCACTCCAATCTAACATGTTTCTAGAAGCCTGCTGCCTTCTCAAGTTCCTAGAACTGGAACCCTAATTTACTCACTTCCTACATCCCTTTCTGCGATGACTACTGCCCTTCCTTTCCTTTACCTCAGCTTTTTACCCCATCCTGGTCATCCTCTCAATCTCTAAACCACCTCAGCAATCTCTCCTCCTTATAACCCTTATAATTTCAGACAAAAAAATTGACCAGACAAATGTTGGAAGTATCAGACAAGATGGAAAAAAAAATCCATAATTCTGGATTTTGTCTAGACAAAATGGAAGAAAGTCTATACTTCAGAATTTTGTCCATAATGACAGTGACCAGTTGTCTTCTAAGGTATTGATGATAGCCCTTGTAAAGCATTATTAATCTTACAAAATTCACATTCACTCAACTGTTACATGAGTAAATCAGTCAAAACCTATTAAATTTAGCACTGCACAATTATGTCAAATTCTTGGTCAGAAAAAAAAAAAAAATTACTTCAAGGTTTCCTTACAATTTGAAATCCCATTTATGAAGTATTTTTGCAGGAATCATGGCAGTCTGGTTGCTGTGACAGGTTGTACAGAAGTAGCGCCCTAAGTAATTACACAGTCTAAAGTGCCTGCTGAGACGCTCAGATACTCTCATGCCACAGCCAGCACACCGCCACCCTTGGGTACCCATCAACACCGAACGTCTGCAATATCAAGGTTATAGCAATTAAGCAGTAATTTGCTTGGAGAACAGGTGCAGTGAGAATGACAGTTTGTAGAAAGCACATGCACAAAGACATTTATTGAGGAAATTTTTTGCAGCAAGTGGCTTGTTCAGTCCTGATATAGAGAATCTAGAACAAGCAGTATATATAATTATAATAATAACCATTAATTTTTAAATGGCTGGACCAGTAAGCCAGTGGAAGGCCTCCATTAGCTGACCAAAATCTCCAGTGGAGGGTCATCATGTGGCTAAGACCCAATATGTTACCAAACTCTTAGCCTATGCTCACCTGATCTGTTACATTATGTATGCTGATGACTCAGATACTTGTGCAACATTTGGAAATCTTTACTGCGGAAACATTTCACCAGCCAGTGACTTCCTCAGTCCAATACTGAGAAGAACGGTGGAAGATGAGGAGTTTGAGGTAATCAGTCCCTCAGTCTGGAGTCGATATGTCCAGTCCATCAATCCTGGTGAACCGAACATTGAGGGACTGATTACCTCGAACTCCTCTTCATCTTCTACTGTCCTACTTTGTATTGGACTGAAGAAGCCACTTTCTAGCAAAACGTTTCCACAATGAAGATTCCCAAATGTTGCACAAGTGTCTCATTCTTCAAAATACATAATGTAACAGGTCAGGTGAGAATAGGCTAAAAGTTGGGTAACCTATTACTAAAGGTAACATATTGGGTAATCTTTAAAAACAGGTTGGACAAACACAAAAAGCAGGTAGGCTTCCTGCAGTACTCTTGGTGCAGCCTTGGGTCTTCTAATCAGGGATGTCATGGGCAGCTCCCCAGATAGCTACCCATTTGTTTTTTGTTTTTTTGTTTTTTGTATGTTTTTAAAAACCTAGACCTGACCTGGTACCTTAACTCAAAAACAATTATTATAGTTTGAATATAATTTCTTTTTTTTTAACAAGTCAGCCATCTCCCACCGAGGCAGGGTGACCCAAAAAAGAAAGAAAATCCCCAAAAAGAAAATACTTTCATCATCATTCAACACTTTCACCTAACTCACACACAATCACTGTTTTTGCAGAGGTGCTCAGAACACAACAGCTTAGAAGCATATACCTATAAAGATGCACAACATATCCCTCCATACTGCCAATATCCCGAACCCCTCCTTTAGAGTGCAGGCATTGTACTTCCCATTTCCAGGACTCAAGTCCGGCTATATAAAAATAACCGGTTTCCCTGAATCCCTTCACTAAACATTACCCTGCTCACACTCCAACAGATCGTCAGGTCCCAAATACCATTCGTCTCCATTCACTCCTATCCAACATGCTCACGCACGCTTGCTGGAAGTCCAGGCCCCTCGCCCACAAAACCTCCTTTACCCCCTCCCTCCAACCTTTTCGAGGACGACCCCTACCCCGCCTTCCTTTCCCTACAGATTTATACGCTCTCCAAGTCATTCTACTTTGATCCATTCTATCTAAATGACCAAACCACCTCAACAACCCCTCTTCAGCCCTCTGACTAATAATTTTATTAACTCCACACCTTCTCCTAATTTTCACACTCCAAATTTTCTGCATAATATTTACACCACACATTGCCCTTAGACAGGACATCTCCACTGTCTCCAACCGCCTCCTCGCTGCTGCATTCACAACCCAAGCTTCACACCCATAAAAGAGTGTTGGTACTACTATACTTTTATACATTCCCTTCTTTGCCTATATAGGTAACGTTTTTTGTCTCCAAGTATACCTCAACGCACCACTCATCTTTTTTTAACTCATCAATTCTATGATTAACCTCATCCTTCATAAATCCATCTGCCAACATGTCAACTCCCAAGTATCTGAAAACATTCACTTCCATACTACTCCTCCCCAATTTGATATCCAATTTTTCTTTATCTAAATAATTTTGATACCCTCATCACCTTACTCTTTTCTATGTTCACTTTCAACTTTCTACCTTTGCACACACTCCCAAACTCATCCACTAACCTTTGCAATTTTTCTTTAGAATCTCCCATGAGCACAGTATCATCAGCAAAAAGCAACTGTGTCAATTCCCATTTTGTATTTGATTTCCCATAATTTAATCCCACCCCTCTCCCGAACACCCTAGCATTTACTTTTTTTACAACCCCATCTATAAATACATTAAACAACCATGGTGACATTACACAACCCTGTCTAAGACCTACTTTTACTGGGAAGTAGTCTCCCTCTCTTCTATACACCCTAATCTGAGCGTCACTATCCTCATAAAAACCCTTTACAGCATTTAGTAACTTACCACCTGTTCCATATACTTGCAACATCTGCCACATTGATCCCCTATCCCCTCTATCGTATGCCTTTTCTAAATCTATAAATACAATAAAAACTTCCCTACCTTTATCTAAATACTGTTCACATATATGCCTCAATGTAAACACTTGATCTACACATCCCCTACCCACTCTGAAACCTCCTTGCTCACCCGCAATCCTACGTTCTGTCTTACCTCTAATTCTTTGAATTACAACCCTACCATACACTTTTCCTGGTACACTCAGTAAACTTATTCCTCTATAATTTTTACTATCTCTTTTGTCCCCCTTCCCTTTATATAAAGGGATTATACATACTCTCCACCAATCCCTAGGTACCTTCCCCTCTTTCATACATTTATTAAACAAAAGTACCAACCACTCCAACCCTATATCCCCCCTGCTTTTAACATTTCTGTCATGATCCCATCAGTTCCAGTTGCTTTACCCCCTTTCATTCTACGTAATGCCTCACGCACCTCCCCCACACTCACATCCTGTTCTTCTCCACTCCTAAAAGATGGTATACCTCCCTGGCCAGTGCATGAAATTACCGCTTCCCTTTCTTCGTTGACATTTAAAAGTTCCTCAAAATATTCTCGCCATCTACCCAAAACCTCCATCTCCCCTACTCTGTTTTTAACTGACAAATCCATTCGTTCTCTAGGCTTTCTTAACTTTGTTTAACTCACTCCAAAATTTTTTCTTATTTTCATTAAAATTTCTTGACAGTGCCTCTCCCACTATCATCTGCTCTCCTTTTGCACTCTCTCACCACTCTCTTCACCTTTCTTTTACTCTCCATACACTCTGCTCTTCTTATAACACTTCTGCTTTGTAAAAACCTCTCATAAGCTACCTTTTTCTCTTTTATCACACCCTTTACTTCATTCCACCAATCACTCCTCATTCCTCCTGCACCCACTCTCCTATAACCACAAACTTCTGCCCCACATTCTAATACTGCATTTTTAAAACTATTCCAACCCTCTTCAACCCTTCCCCACTATTCATACTTGCACCAGTCCACCTTTCTGCCAACAGTTGCTTATATCTCACCCGAACTTCCTCCTCCCTTAGTTTATACACTTTCACCTCCCTCTTGCTTGTTGTTGCCATTTTCCTCTTTTCCCATCTACCTCTTACTCTAACTGTAGCTACAACTAAATAATGATCCAATATATCAGTTGCCCCTCTATAAACGTGTACATCCTGGAGCCTACCCATCAACCTTTTATCCACCAATACATAATCTAACAAACTACTTTCATTATGTGCTATATCATACCTTTATTTATTTATCCCCTACATCATAAAATATGTATTACTTATTACCAAACCTCTTTCTACACATAGCTCAATTAAAGGCTCCCAATTTTCATTTACCCCTGGCACCCCAAATTTACCTACTACTCCCTCCACAACATTTTTGCCCACTTTAGCACTGAAATCCCCAACCACCATTACTCTCACGCTTGGTTCAAAACTCTCCACGCATTCACTCAACATTTCCCAAAATCTCTCTCTCTCCTCTACACTTCTCTCTTCTCCAGGTGCATATACGCTTACTATAACCCACTTTTCACATCCAACCTTTATTTTACTCCACATAATCCTTGAATTAATACATTTGTAGTTATCCTTCAACATCATTGCTACTCCTTCTTTAGCTCTAACTATTTGAAACCCCTGACCTAATCCCATTTATTCCTCTCCACTGAAACTCTCCCACCCCCCTTCAGCTTTGTTTCACTTAAAGCCAGGACATCCAGCTTCTTCTCATTCATAACATCCACAATCATCTCTTTCTTATCATTTGCACAACATCCACGCATATTCAGACTTCTCACTTTGACAATTTTCTTCTTATTATTCTTTTTAGTAATTTATTACAGGAAAAGGGGTTACTAGCCCATTGTTCCCGGCATTTTAGCTGACTTTTACAACACACAGATGACTGTGAAACAAAAACCTGTAATTTGTTTTGCATGATGGTAGGATTGCTGGTTTCTTTTTCTGTCTCATAAACACGCTAAGATAACAGGGATATCTTGCTACTCCTACTTACACTTTGGTCACACTTCACAGACACGCACATGCATATATATATATACATACATCTAGGTTTTTCTCCTTTTTCTAAATAGCTCTTGTTCTTTTTTATTTCTTCTATTGTCCATGGGGAAGTGGAAAAGAATCTTTCCTCCGTAAGCCATGCGTGTCGTATGAGGCGACTAAAATGCCGGGAGCAATGGGCTAGTAACCCCTTCTCCTGTATACAATTACTAAAAAAGAGAAGAAGAAAAACTTTATAAAACTGGGTTGCTTAAATGTGCGTGGATGTAGTGCGGATGACAAGAAACAGATGATTGCTGATGTTATGAATGAAAAGAAGTTGGATGTCCTGGCCCTAAGCGAAACAAAGCTGAAGGGGGTAGGAGAGTTTCAGTGGGGGGAAATAAATGGGATTAAATCTGGAGTATCTGAGAGAGTTAGAGCAAAGGAAGGGGTAGCAGTAATGTTAAATGATCAGTTATGGAAGGAGAAAAGAGAATATGAATGTGTAAATTCAAGAATTATGTGGATTAAAGTAAAGGTTGGATGCGAGAAGTGGGTCATAATAAGCGTGTATGCACCTGGAGAAGAGAGGAATGCAGAGGAGAGAGAGAGAGATTTTGGGAGATGTTAAGTGAATGTATAGGAGCCTTTGAACCAAGTGAGAGAGTAATTGTGGTAGGGGACTTGAATGCTAAAGTAGGAGAAACTTTTAGAGAGGGTGTGGTAGGTAAGTTTGGGGTGCCAGGTGTAAATGATAATGGGAGCCCTTTGATTGAACTTTGTATAGAAAGGGGTTTAGTTATAGGTAATACATATTTTAAGAAAAAGAGGATAAATAAGTATACACGATATGATGTAGGGCGAAATGACAGTAGTTTGTTGGATTATGTATTGGTAGATAAAAGACTGTTGAGTAGACTTCAGGATGTACATGTTTATAGAGGGGCCACAGATATATCAGATCACTTTCTAGTTGTAGCTACACTGAGAGTAAAAGGTAGATGGGATACAAGGAGAATAGAAGCATCAGGGAAGAGAGAGGTGAAGGTTTATAAACTAAAAGAGGAGGCAGTTAGGGTAAGATATAAACAGCTATTGGAGGATAGATGGGCTAATGAGAGCATAGGCAATGGGGTCGAAGAGGTATGGGGTAGGTTTAAAAAATGTAGTGTTAGAGTGTTCAGCAGAAGTTTGTGGTTACAGGAAAGTGGGTGCAGGAGGGAAGAGGAGCGATTGGTGGAATGATGATGTAAAGAGAGTAGTAAGGGAGAAAAAGTTAGCATATGAGAAGTTTTTACAAAGTAGAAGTGATGCAAGGAGGGAAGAGTATATGGAGAAAAAGAGAGAGGTTAAGAGAGTGGTGAAGCAATGTAAAAAGAGAGCAAATGAGAGAGTGGGTGAGATGTTATCAACAAATTTTGTTGAAAATAAGAAAAAGTTTTGGAGTGAGATTAACAAGTTAAGAAAGCCTAGAGAACAAATGGATTTGTCAGTTAAAAATAGGAGAGGAGAGTTATTAAATGGAGAGTTAGAGGTATTGGGAAGATGGAGGGAATATTTTGAGGAATTGTTAAATGTTGATGAAGATAGGGAAGCTGTGATTTCGTGTATAGGGCAAGGAGGAATAACATCTTGTAGGAGTGAGGAAGAGCCAGTTGTGAGTGTGGGGGAAGTTCGTGAGGCAGTAGGTAAAATGAAAGGGGGTAAGGCAGCCGGGATTGATGGGATAAAGATAGAAATGTTAAAAGCAGGTGGGGATATAGTTTTGGAGTGGTTGGTGCAATTGTTTAATAAATGTATGGAAGAGGGTAAGGTACCTAGGGATTGGCAGAGAGCATGCATAGTTCCTTTGTATAAAGGCAAAGGGGATAAAAGAGAGTGCAAAAATTATAGGGGGATAAGTCTGTTGAGTGTACCTGGTAAAGTGTATGGTAGAGTTATAATTGAAAGAATTAAGAGTAAGACGGAGAATAGGATAGCAGATGAACAAGGAGGCTTTAGGAAAGGTAGGGGGTGTGTGGACCAGGTGTTTACAGTGAAACATATAAGTGAACAGTATTTAGATAAGGCTAAAGAGGTCTTTGTGGCATTTATGGATTTGGAAAAGGCGTATGACAGGGTGGATAGGGGGGCAATGTGGCAGATGTTGCAAGTGTATGGTGTAGGAGGTAGGTTACTGAAAGCAGTGAAGAGTTTTTACGAGGATAGTGAGGCTCAAGTTAGAGTATGTAGGAAAGAGGGAAATTTTTTCCCAGTAAAAGTAGGCCTTAGACAAGGATGTGTGATGTCACCGTGGTTGTTTAATATATTTATAGATGGGGTTGTAAGAGAAGTAAATGCGAGGGTCTTGGCAAGAGGCGTGGAGTTAAAAGATAAAGAATCACACACAAAGTGGGAGTTGTCACAGCTGCTCTTTGCTGATGACACTGTGCTCTTGGGAGATTCTGAAGAGAAGTTGCAGAGATTGGTGGATGAATTTGGTAGGGTGTGCAAAAGAAGAAAATTAAAGGTGAATACAGGAAAGAGTAAGGTTATGAGGATAACAAAAAGATTAGGTGATGAAAGATTGAATATCAGATTGGAGGGAGAGAGTATGGAGGAGGTGAACGTATTCAGATATTTGGGAGTGGACGTGTCAGCGGATGGGTCTATGAAAGATGAGGTGAATCATAGAATTGATGAGGGAAAAAGAGTGAGTGGTGCACTTAGGAGTCTGTGGAGACAAAGAACTTTGTCCTTGGAGGCAAAGAGGGGAATGTATGAGAGTATAGTTTTACCAACGCTCTTATATGGGTGTGAAGCGTGGGTGATGAATGTTGCAGCGAGGAGAAGGCTGGAGGCAGTGGAGATGTCATGTCTGAGGGCAATGTGTGGTGTGAATATAATGCAGAGAATTCGTAGTTTGGAAGTTAGGAGGAGGTGCGGGATTACCAAAACTGTTGTCCAGAGGGCTGAGGAAGGGTTGTTGAGGTGGTTCGGACATGTAGAGAGAATGGAGCGAAACAGAATGACTTCAAGAGTGTATCAGTCTGTAGTGGAAGGAAGGCGGGGTAGGGGTCGGCCTAGGAAGGGTTGGAGGGAGGGGGTAAAGGAGGTTTTGTGTGCGAGGGGCTTGGACTTCCAGCAGGCATGCGTGAGCGTGTTTGATAGGAGTGAATGGAGACAAATGGTTTTTAATACTTGACGTGCTGTTGGAGTGTGAGCAAAGTAACATTTATGAAGGGATTCAGGGAAACCGGCAGGCCGGACTTGAGTCCTGGAGATGGGAAGTACAGTGCCTGCACTCTGAAGGAGGGGTGTTAATGTTGCAGTTTAAAAACTGTAGTGTAAAGCACCCTTCTGGCAAGACAGTGATGGAGTGAATGATGGTGAAAGTTTTTCTTTTTCGGGCCACCCTGCCTTGGTGGGAATCGGCCGGTGTGATAATAAAAAAAAAAAATAAAAAAAAATGGCTTACGGAGGAAAGATTCTTATTCCACTTCCGCATGGATATAAAAGGAAAAGTAATAAGACCAAGAACTATTAAAAATAAAATCAAAGAAAACTCAGATGAGTGTGTATAAATAAACATGTACATGTATGTGTAGTGTGACCCAAGTGTAAGTACAAGTAGCAAGACGTACCTGTAATCTTGCACATTTATGAGGCAGACAAGACACCAGCAATCCTACCATCATGTAAAACAATTACAGGCTTTCGTTTCACACTCAATTGGCAGGATGGTAGTACCCCTCTTGGGTGGTTGCTGTCTACCAACCTACTACCTCAAAATATAAATAGTTATAGTAATTTAGCTCAGTCTTTTATTTATGCTTTGTATAGGCTGATCAAAAATACAGTATTTAAAAAAAAAAACTGTACTGTTATTATATACATTAATACTTTAAAGCTTTTCATTACCTAATCCATTTCTTACTTCAGCATGAATTTTCCCACAAGCAGACTTCATCTCAATTGAAGCAGAGCTTCCTGGAAGGTTAAGTTTGAAACCAAAGGTTCACTTGAAACAAAACTGGTAGATTTTTCTGCTTTCACCAAGTTTCCACCACTTGGCTAGAGAGAAAGCTTGCTATTTTTGGCCTCAGCACTGATTTAGGATATGTACATATCTTCATCACCAATGGAGAAAATAAGCAAGAGACAGTACAAAAGCTTCAGTGATCTGTGTCAGTAATTCAGCAGCTTTCTCTTGCTCCCAGCTCAATGTACTGTCACTGTACTCATGACGTGTTTGATGTGCCGCTACTGTAGGTGCAGGGAACAGAAGTGACAAAATATGTTTGCCTGAAAATTTATTAAACCCAGAACCAATGTTAATGAGACACTACCCTGCATGATAGCAATATGAGACAATACCCTGCATGACAGCAGTGTAGCTAATTCTTACTTAGTGTTAGTGTGAAGAGTGAGGATGAGCTGAGGTCTTGGCGGGGCCCAATCAGAGGTTCCCCGGAACTGAGTTTGCGAGTGTAATGCCTTCACTGCTCCAGCATCATCAGGACTAACTGCTACACTTGTAGGCAGTGGTAGCAGCTGTAAAAAAAAAAAATCATTACATTATATATTACCAATTACTTCGCATGCTTGTGCTCTCAATAACCAGACACAATAAGAATTAATGTGAAAAAAATAGTTGTCAAGTTCAAAAAATAATATAGAATAATTATTACAGTTTGGAAGCATTTCAATGAAGTCTTGTTATCAGAATGGAAGTGCTCTGTTTCTCAGCCTCCAAAATAAAGTTGAAGACACTCATGGTAAAATGTTTTTCAATAAATGTCTTGAAATGTATACAACCATTCCCCCCCTTCCCCATATCTTGTTTAACACCATACTATTTACTTGCAAAAGCCAGTTAGCCAATTTAAGTTTCTTATAGATTACTTTGCTGATGCTGAAACAACTCGTCAAATACCAAGTCCGTTTGCTCATACTATATAACAAACTTGCATATATCTAGTGGGTATTCCAGATTTTAGAAGCTTTTGAAGTTGAAGAGGGGCTGATAAAATGAATGGATAAAGATAATTTAATAAAAGAATATAAATCTTAAGTGACTGGATATTAAAAAGATATTATTCAGAAGAGGCTTTAATATACATCAAGCATACATGTGAATGTGTTTATATCGAGAGGAAGCAACCGATCTTATGAAATAAAATTTGTTGTGTATGAACAAAGTAATACCCATAAAGAAAATAGGGTAGAGTGGCTAGCTGACTACAGTAGTTTTGGAGGTTAGGTATAGTGCCTGCACTTTGTAGTTCAATCAGTCAACACTGGACCATGATATGTACATCCTTCTGGAGAGGAAACTATGGACTGATGATGGTTCAGGAATTTTGTCTGGGGCACCTTGTGTAAGAGGCCACTTTCCTTATGTCTTTGTATACCTCAGTGTTTTAAAACCTTTATATCACGACTGTACCTTCTCATACTGCACTCCAACTATAAATTTATTTCCCCACAAAGGCAGGGCGGCAACTCTAAAAAGGAAACTCTTCCACCATAAAAAAATTTTGTAGCGATCTTTCAAATTACTCTCCAAGTTGCAACATCCATACCCATCATTCAGAGTGCTGACACTATACTTCATTCTTTGTGAAATGTTTTTATATATCTACTAAAGACAACTGGTTTTTAGCTTTGGCCTGTTCACAAATTTCAAAATTTTCACAGAACCTTATCTTCCTCTTATTTAGACATGCTCCATAATTTCCACTAACCTTTTGTGGTACATCCTGTTCAGAAACAAGCCACTCCAGTTCAGAAGCTTTGGGAAGCCTCTGTTCATTAAAATGTTTCAGCAGATTGAGTGCCACATTTTCTGCTGATGTAAGGTCACTCTTGAAGGAGGACAGTCCACTCTCTGAGTTACTTCTTGATTGCAAGATTGGAGTATCTTTAAAGCAATTTGAGAAGTAAATATTTATACAGGAATTACAGAATTTAGTGCTTAAAAACCTAATAAGCAAATAAAGTAAAGATTTCCTGTCAAGAAAAAAAAAATGGTTGATGAATCCTCATTACCTATTAAGTATCACAACATTTAGCAAAATTATTAATATGTAATCTGAAGAGTGAATAGACAAACAGAACCAATGAATGGATAGATGTAAGGGGTTTATGAAATACTCAAGAGGCACTGGAAAATTAATGGAGTAGATTAAAGGATGTTTTGACCTCTCAATGAAACACTTCATGAACATCTCTACTTCAGTCTATCACACTGTCAAAAACTTGCTCTTTGTAGCAAATTACTGTAGTGCATTTCTCAATGTGTTACCGTTTATGCCTAAAAAAAAAAAAATTTCTCTAGTCTCCTTGTATTTTTTGCAACAAGTACATACACTGTCCCTTCCTCCCTTCCCCCTCCCAACCTTTAAAAGAAAAAACAAAGGAAACACTTAACCCTTTGAGGGTCGAGAGGCCTTCTCCCAAACTTGTTCTCAGGGTCGAAAAATTAAAAAAAAAAAAAAAAAAAATCTTAAAAAATGATAATCTTTTTCTGATCACAATGACACCAAAAATATGAAATTTGATGGAAAACCTATGGAAATATGGTCTCGCGTAGTTAGAGGTCTTGATGATATTTACGCATCAGTGATTTCACCTATTTTGAGCCCTATTTTCGGCCAATTCCAATGTTCTAGTCAACTAAAATCATAGCTATTTTGCTAGAACTCCATTTGTTCTATTGACTGAGTACCAGAAACTGCCCGTTTACCGATTTCAACTACCCAATAAAGTGGTCAAAAACCTGCAATTTGGACAATTTCACATAAATTTCAAAAGATGCCAATTTCAAAATAGGGTCCAGAATAAACAAGAAAGACATTCCTGGCACAAGAATAGCATATTATCTATTCATTAGTCACGTCTCCAGGCCCCTCTTACATTACTTTTGCTTTCCATTTTGAATTTTTCTCACAAAAAAATAGAAGATTTACCGTTATGTATACTGCTGCATCATTGCAAAAATGTTATAAATAATATCAGTGCACTTGTAAAAGAATATCAAACTCACCATTTGACGTGCATTGGACTTGTGGCATGATTTGTTTACTCTTGAACATTGGCAAAAATCAAACATTTTCACTACTTTGAGCTCAATTTCAAGGTGTACTTGTCATCACGAAACCAATCAAAATCATCTCTATTTCTGTAATATATCTTCCATTCTATCAAATGAGACCAAGAAAACGAAAATACACTCGAAAGTCACTGTTTTAAACCAAAAACTCTGTTGGATAGCACTAACATCCCATATCATAAAAATCTTTGAGAGGGTTCTAAGAAACAAGATAGCCAATCACCTGGATACCCATCAATTACACAATGCAGGACAACACGGGTTTAGAGCAGGTTGCTCCTGCCTCTCTCAGCTACTGGACCACTATGACAAGGTCCTGGATACTGTAGAGGATAAACAAAATACAGATGTAGTATATTCAGACTTTGCAAAAGCTTTCGACAAGCGTGACCATGGTGTAATAGCACACAAAATGCAGGATAAAGGAATAGCGGGAAAAGTTGGTAGATGGATCTACAACTTCCTGACAAATAGAATACAAAGAGTAATAGTAAGCAGAGTAAAGTCTGAGGCAGCCATGGTAAAAAGCTCTGTTCCACAAGACACAGTACTCACTCCCATTCTATTCCTCATCCTCATTTCTGACAGACAGAGATGTAAGCCATAGCTCCATGTCTTCCATTGTGGATGACACCCGGATCACCATGGCAGTGACCTCCATCAAAGACACTGCGAGACTCCAAGCGGACATCAACCAAATCTTCGAATGGGCCACTCAAAACAATATGAAATTCAACGAGAAATTTCAACTACTCAGATATGGAAAACTTGGAGAAATTAAAAATGTGTCAGGGTATACCACAAATTCTAACCATACAATAGAGCGGAAAAGTAATGTGAAGGACCTAGGTGTGAAAATGTCAGAGGATCTCACCTTCAAAAACCACAAAAATGTATCTACCTCATCCACTAGGAAAATGATAGGATGGATAATGAGAACCTTCAAAACTAGGGATGCCAAGCCCATGATGATTCTCTTCAAATCGCTTGGGCTCTCTAGGCTGGAATACTGCTGTACACTAACGGCCCCCTTCAGGGCTGGTGACATTGCAGACCTGGAGTGTACAAAGAACTTTCACGGCACACATAAGTGCGATAAGGTACCTAAACTACTGGGAACGGTTGAAGGTCCTTGATCTGTATTCCCTCGAATGCAGGCGAGAGAGATACATGATAATATACACTTGGAAGGTCCTGGAGGGATTGGTACCAAACCTGCACACGAAAATCACTCCATATGAAAGCAAAAGACTCGGCAGGAGATGCAACATTTCCTCAATGAAAAGCAGGGGTGCCAAGAGTACACTGAGAGACAACACAGTAAGTGTCAAGGGCCCAAGACTGTTCAATTGCCTCCCAGCATACATAAGGGGGATTACCAATAGACCCCTAGCTGTCTTCAAGAAGGCACTGGACAGGCACCTGAAGTCAGTACCTGACCAACCGGGCTGTGGTTCGTACGTCAGCTTGTGTGTCACCAGCAGTAACAGCCTGGTTGATCAGACCCTGACCCACCATGAGGCCTGGTCTCAGACCGGTCCGCTGGGGCGCTGACCCCTGAAACCCTCTCCAGGTATGCACTGCGTGCTTCAGGATTTTTTTTATACTGTGCACACTGACCACACAGACCCACTCTTTCATATGAAGGCCTGCCACCTTTCTTCCACCAGACTTAAAGGCACTAGAATTTACGCATACAAGTACGTGACCGACCCTGGCTGCAATGACGTACAAGTACGTGACTAACCCTCGAAGGGTTAAGACTGTAAAATGCTCCAAAAGCAAATCAACTTCTAGTTAATTCATACCCAATACAAAATTAAATTTACATCCATTTTTATGAAAAAGATTCATGTACAGCACTACAGCCATATTCTAATTATGCTTTGTTAGTTTGTCTCCTGAATTTTGGTGGTCGCTCCTACAGCCTGGCCAGTACGACTGTGTCATTAGAGAGAATGGAACAAAGTAGAATGACTTGGAGAGCATATAAATCTGTAGGGTAAGGAAGGCAGGGTAGGGGTTGTCCCCAAAAAGGTTGGAGGGAGGGGGTAAAGGAGGTTTTGTGGGCGAGGGGCTTGGACTTCCAGCAAACATGTGTGAGCGTGTTAGATAGGAGTGAATGGAGACGAATGGTTTTTGGGTCCTGGTGGGCTGTTGGAGTGTGAGCAGGGCAATATTCTGTGAAGGAATTCAGGGAAACTGGTTAGTCAGACTTAGAGTCCTGGAAATGGGAAGTAAAATGCCTGCATTTTAAAGGAGGGGTTTGGGATATTGGGGTCTCTGCTACGACAGTGATTATGAATGAGTGATAGTGTAAGTGTCCAATGATAAAAGCTTTTTTTTTTTTATGTGGAGGGGGGGGAAAGGGGGTTCTTTCTTTTTAGGTCACCCTGCTTTGGTGGGAAATGGTCAACACATTAAAAAAAAAAAAAAAAAAAGACAAGCCCAAGTTTTTACCCAGCTCTTGAGAGTAAATAAAGGGCTAGATGACACAGTATCTTCCTTACCTTCACAGCTTGATGACTCATCATTATCAATCTCCTCCTCCAACTCTGAGACAAGATCAGACTCACTATTATAGGTGGAGCTCTGTGGCGACTCGTACACACTGTAATCAGTTGTACCTGCAACAACAAACAATGTTGTAATTTATAATTTCTTCTAACAAAACTACAGAATTATCTCATACATAGATAAAAAAAAAAGTTTATATATTCAATAAAATAGTTGCATTACTGGCATACTGACAAAATACAAACCACAATCATATAGGGAAGGAGAACACCCAAACTTACAAGTTGTATTCTTGGTGCTCTAACTTACAAGAGTTCATGACACAGAACCTATTTTCTATTGAAAACAATAATACAAAGGATGGTAGGGTTTCACAGGTTTGTAATGCAGATTAGCAGTCAAAAATCTAATTGATTCGTAAGTACCACTTTTTGTGTGTGGATGTTTGTAACTCTGGGTGCTTTTTAAGTTAAAGGATTCCCCAGTTTGTGCATCAGCATAAGATTACAGTTTATGACAATGCATACTGAGTACTCTTACTGTCCACTTTCACTGATGGTTTTGTAGCCCAAGTCTGACACTCAGAAATAGCTTCAATTACAGCATTAGTAGAGGTAGCTGCTGACAATACAGATCCTGATAACTTTTGCCTTCTCTTCTCCTTAATACGAGCCTGCAAACTGCGAATCTCTTCATCACTCTCATCACCTGTTCCTGGGCTTGAGCAATATTTCTGCTGCCATGCATCAAACTGCATCTGGATACAAACAATTGTATTAGGAAAGAAAGGTATTATGACACTTTTGAATAAATAGAAGACATTTTAAAATAGCTATTTGTTTGTATATTGCTTAAAACTTAGTTACAGTTTATTATGGTACACATAAAACAAGAAAAGGAAACAAAAAGATTCCCATAATACTGCAGTGTGCAAGGTAATATGAAACAATACTGCCTATCTTTAATTAGCCCTCTTCTCAAGTAAATTTCCCTGAATTCCTTCATAAATGTTACCTTGCCATAAAAAGCATTTGCCTCTACTCACTCTGATCTAAAATACTCACACAAGCTTGTTGGATGCTTAAGCCCCCTAGCACTCAAACCACCTTTACCCCTTCCCTCCAGCCCTTTTCCCTCCTGCCTTTCTAACTCAGATTTATATACCCTCTTGGTCACCCTATCCTGTTCCAACCTCTAAATGTCCAACCAATCAGTAATGCCTCATCAGCCCTATGAATTATACCTTTGGTAACCCCTGTCTTCTAATTTCTACATTCCAAATTCTCTGTATATTATTCACATAAGGAAGATCTAATCCCTTTGATTGGCATCAAGGAATCTTCCTGAAAGGGCCACTCTGAATAAGATTCATTATCTAATAATCCTGCACCACTCCCCAGTATCTAGCATTCACTTCTTTTACAACTTCATATGTTAAACAATAGTGACATCACACATGAATAATATTTGATGATTACTGAAAATGAGGGTGCTAACTCACAGTACAAGTCATTAAAAAAATAGTATATAATAAACTAATATAACTAGAACCTGATATCAAATTGGGGAGGAGGAGTATGGAAGAAGTGAATGTTTTCAGATACTTGGGAGTTGACGTGTCGGCGGATGGATTTATGAAGGATGAGGTTAATCATAGAATTGATGAGGGAAAAAAGGTGAGTGGTGCGTTGAGGTATATGTGGAGTCAAAAAACGTTATCTATGGAGGCAAAGAAGGGAATGTATGAAAGTATAGTAGTACCAACACTCTTATATGGGTGTGAAGCTTGGGTGGTAAATGCAGCAGCGAGGAGACGGTTGGAGGCAGCGGAGATGTCCTGTTTAAGGGCAATGTGTGGTGTAAATATTATGCAGAAAATTCGGAGTGTGGAAATTAGGAGAAGGTGTGGAGTTAATAAAAGTATTAGTCAGAGGGCAGAAGAGGGGTTGTTGAGGTGGTTTGGTCATTTAGAGAGAATGGATCACAGTAGAATGACATGGAAAGCATATAAATCTATAGGGGAAGGAAGGCGGGGTAGGGGTCGTCCTCGAAAGGGTTGGAGAGAGGGGGTAAAGGAGGTTTTGTGGGTAAGGGGCTTGGACTTCCAGCAAGCGTGCGTGAGCGTGTTAGATAGGAGTGAATGGAGACGAATGGTACTTGGGACCTGACGATCTGTTGGAGTGTGAGCAGGGTAATATTTAGTGAAGGGATTCAGGGAAACCGGTTATTTTCATATAGTCGGACTTGAGTCCTGGAAATGGGAAGTACAATGCCTGCACTTTAAAGGAGGGGTTTGGGATATTGGCAGTTTGGAGGGATATGTTGTGTATCTTTATATGTTTATGCTTCTAGACTGTTGTATTCTGAGCACCTCTGCAAAAACAGTGATAATGTGCGAGTGTGGTGAAAGTGTTGAATGATGATGAAAGTATTTTCTTTTTGGGGATTTTTTCTTTTTTGGGTCACCCTGCCTCGGTGGGAGACGGCCGACTTGTTTAAAAAAAAAAAAAAAAAAAAAAAACTAGAACCTAAGTATAACTTAAGACATGACTTGTAGCTTAGTGGCCAATGTAACTGCCTCATCTAGCATTAGGTATCTGATAAACATGATACCTACACACTAGGTCACAAAATATGAAAAAAAAAAAAAAAGGATGTTAAGAATTATTTCTTCTCAAACAGTGGTAGAGTGCTGGAATGGGATCTGATGAGGTAAAACAACTTAAAAAAAATTATGACAAAAGAGTGAAGACACCTCTGACATATCTCTGCCCTTATTGATACAAATACAACAGGTAATTATAATTACTATATGATATTTATGGGAAAACATTAAACTGGTAAGGGTCACACTGCACTTGAAGAATAGAGGGTAATGAAGTTTAAAGTTTGATCCAAGGAAGATAACTTCAATTCCTTAGATCAGGAATCCTTCACTAGCATCAAGGTACCTCCTCCCATTTAACCCTTTGAGGGTCGACAGGCCCTCTCCGAAACTCGTTCTCAGGGTCGGCCAAATTTAAAAAAAAAAAAAAAATTATTTTCTCTTATGAAAAGATAGAGAATCTTTTCCCGATCATAAAGACACCAAAAGTTTGAAATTTGATAGAAAACTTACGGAATTATGCTCTCGCAAAGTTAGCGGTCTCGGCGATGTTTACGCATCGGCGATTTTGCCCACTTTGAGCCCCATTTTCGGCCAATTTCACTGTACTAGTCGGCAAAAAACATGAATATTTCGCTAGAACTCCATTTTTTCTATCGAATGGGTGCAAGAAACCACTCATTTATGAAATTCAACTATCCAGTACAGTGGTCAGAATTTAGCAATTTTGCCAATTTCACACAAATTTCAAAAGATGCCAATTTCCGAATAGGGTCCAGAATAAACAAGAAAGACATTCCTGGCACTAAAATGACATTTCCTCTAGTCATTAGTCACGTCTCAAGGCCCCTCTTATATTCTTTTGCTTTCCACTTTGAATTTTTATTTTCACACAAAATATAAGATTTACTGTTATGCAGACTACTGTATTAGTGTAAAAAATGGTATAAATATTATTGGTGCACTTGTGAAAGAATATTAGACTCACCAGTTGACGCGTATTGCACACTTGGCACGATTTGTTTACTTTTGAAGTTTGGTAAAAATCGAACATTTCTGCTACTTTGAGCTCAATTTCAAGGCACCTTTCTTTGTAAAACCAGTCAAAATCATCTCAATTTCTGTAATATGTCTTCCATTCTATAAAATGAGACCAAGAAAACTAGAATACAACAATAAATACCATACGAAAATACACTGCAAAGTCGCTGATTTATTAAAAAAAAATGGTCAAAGTTTTTTTTTTCTCATTATGCACTGTGTGCTGCAGGATTTTTTTTAGACTGTGCACACTGACCACATAGACCCATTCTTTCATATGAAGGCCTACCAGCTTTCTCCCACTAAATTTGAGGCCGCTAGAATTTATGAGTACTAGTACGTCAAAAACCCCTACGCGTAAGACGTACTAGTACGACGAAAACCCTCAAAGGGTTAAGGATACAAATAAGTAATCCCAAATAGATAATCACATTACCTGTGTCAGTGCAGCAATCACAGCTTCAGAGATGCTGAAATGAGCATTTTCTCTATCTAATTCAGCATACTGCTTATGGAACTCTTTGGATGAAAGAAATCCAATGAGAGACTGTCCTGGCTGAGGACGAGGGAAGAAGCCATTGTCAGCGGCAGGAGTTATGCTATGACCCCCGTCTTCCATAAAACGCTTGCGAACTTGAACTGATGCACTTGTCCCAGAGTCTTTTGGTTTAGCCGAGACCTTAGCCATTTTCATCTTTGACTCTAATTCTGGTGCTGTGTTAGACTGTGAAAGATGCAATTTTCCTACTAATTCCTGCGAACCATCAGAATGAGAGCGACCATGAGTTTTTTTCTTTATTTCAGTTGTCTCCCTGGGTAATGAATTTGGTGTTGAAACACACTGTGGTGCACTTAATGCTACATTAGCCATAACTTCAACAGGTAGAGTAGCAGAAACTGGAGTTGAAACAGCATGTGGAAGGATGATTTTGGTGACAGCTTTTGGAGTAGAGGTTACAGGAACTTTCGTAGTCTGTGGCAACTCTGATGATGTAGGTTCAGCACTACAAGGATGGCTGCGTGAGCAGGAAGTTGATATAACAGCTTGATGGACCATACTCTTATCACAGTAACTGGACTGCTCTGAAATATTTTTTACACGGTCATCTGAAGAGTTAGCCTGATGATTACCTTCAGATTTCAAAATGCCACGGCTATCTACTAAACATTTGACAGAAAAGCCTGAAGACTGAATTGTTGATGGTAATCGCCGTCTTCTCCGAGAAACCTGAGAAGGAATCCCATCCACTGTTTCTTCACTATCCTGGTCACTGTCTGCAGGTACAGATACTAATCTTCCACTACTAGCACGGTGTCGTAACTGTGGAGTTTTCAACCCTGAACCTTTAGGTCTATGGATGCTGCAAGTAGTGCTGCTGTCCCCATCACTAGTGGAACACTCCCCTCCATAATTCACCTGCAAGAGGCTTGGAGAAATATTACTCACTGGTACACCACCACTGTCATTTATATCTAAATATTCCAAAAAAGAAACTGGCTGATTATCTGATTGAGAGGTGGTTGATAGCTCCTTGGGTCTTGCTCCAGTATCATTTGTTAAAATATGGCTAGTTTTGCACTGAATCAGTGTTGATGTTAAAGGAGACGAGTTACTTGATACCTGCGAAGTTTCCTGTGTTAAGAATACCTGTACAGACTGATCAACAGGACTCATTGCAGGCCAGTCAGAGCAATCTGAGCTGCCATCTGGACTCTCCCTCTGCATAAGTGTTACATCTTGAGCCTCCACACTGTCTGCATTTAAGGTTTTTATGTTATAGGTAGATATAGGGTGCATTTCTTTGCTCTTAAGAGATTCAATGGTATCTAAAGAAGGACTAGAGTAAATCGATTCTTTTCTTAAAATTTCCTTCTTTAAATTCTTTCTTGGTCTACTAGATGGTGACAACACTGTTGGCCACTCCTTCTCTGTAACTGGACTGGTTGGTAAAGATGATGCATTCATTTTAGGTTCAGATTTACTAATCAAATCAGTGTGTAGTGTAGCTGCAGTTCCAGGCAGTGGCTGGTATGCTCCAACAATCTGCAGAAAAGTATCAGTGTTACATATAATGGAGTCTGCAGAAATGCAAATCAATATGGATACTGAAATAGCATAACCAATTTATCAGCCAAAATATCAACATATACATAATCTTTTATAGCTTCCATTTTCTTATCAATGCTTTTTCTTAAGTATTCCTATAGTATTCTAATTCAATATAATCTTGCTCAATTATACCCTATTCAGAAACAAAGTCAAGTTCATAATTATTGTTATTTTCATTGATTAAAAAATTATACTAGAATTTACTAACTAGTCTGGAATTTATGTCAGCCAAGAGAGACTGAGAATTCTCTTCAAGAGCTCGAAGACAAGTTATCACAGCTGAAACATGTTCTTGAGAATACATTAATGCCCATGGCTGATAATGCTTCTGAACATAGTCTCTGCAAAGAAAAACTGGACGTTAGTGGCAGAAAAAAACGGTTTCGAGATAAATTACAATGTAAAAAATATTGTAATGTCCTAACATCCTAAAGTAACAATCATGTTTTAAGGCTTGTATATACTGCATGTATGTATGTATGTGTGGACAAACACATGCACGTACACACACATGCATATGCACATGAGATTTCACAAGAGTAGTGTTTGGGAGAGAAAAAAGGACATTTAGCATGTGAGAAGGTAAAGTAAGAGTGGAAATTTCTAAGTCCAAGGACTGAGGGTCACGAATGTGGAGGGCAGATTAAAGCAAAATGTATTCCTCAAGTCTGCTATTTTCCAACATTAACTGGTCCTCTGCCAAAATTGTCTACCTTTCTTCTAGCCTTCATGGACACCATCTTGTTGAAGCATCCCTTATACACAACTTTTCTAATATGAATCTTAGTCCTGGCTTTGTCTCTGTAGATGCCTTCCTTTCTCATTACACTGTTAAATGCTCCAAACTTCAGAATACTCATGACTTGACCTTATCTTGATCTCCTCCTTTCCAATATTTTCTTTGCCTAGGTTAAGTTCTGTCCTACAAGTCTAACCCCAGGGCTTTTGGTCCCAAACTCATGGGCCATTAGCTCTCCTGCAGTGCTTCTAATTCTTTTTTTTTCTATTGTCCTCAGACCATTATTGCTTTGCCTACACCACTAATTCATGTCACCACCACTACTTCCTTCTTATTATCACCTCTGGCACTTTTGTACTACTCTTACTACTATCACTACTATCATCACCACCACAAGTACTACCATTATACTACTACCTAACCACTGTACAAACGGGGTTAGAACCCATGACAACTGAGCCGTAAAACTCCAAGCCAGCTGGCTACAGTAAGATTCATCCAACTAGGTATATTTATACACCAGAGGGAGGTTAGCATGCATCCCACCGTGACCACAAATGCAAGTTTTAACAGATGAATCTCCCGCCAGTGTGGCTGTGATGAACTCTAGCTTATGTCCCGTAAAAGCTGTCATCATGTCTCACAAAACTGTAATAACACAACTGCAAACAAATCACGGTATAGGCGGGGTTAGAACCCACAACGAGTCTTAAAACGACAGCCTGAGCTAGAATTCGTTATGGCCATGCTGGCGGGAGATTCATCAGTAAAAATTTGCATTTGTGGTCACAGTGAGATGTATGCTAACCTCCCTAGAGTGTATAAATATTCCAAGTTGAATGAATCTTACTGTAGCCAGCTAGCCCAGTGGCTTGCGGACTGGCCTGGAGTTTTACGACTCACTTGTCATGGGCTCTAACCCCACCAGTACCGTGGTTTGTTTGCAATCGTGTTACTACAATTTCATGAGTTATACTACTGCCTCCTCTCATTCTACTCCTTGCCCTGGCCCCTCTTATATATATACTGGCTCCCTTCCCTTTACGCTTCTGTGTGACTAGTTAATGATCCAAGTCAGACCAAAACATCGTCCTAAGTTTCATTTTCTCATGTGGGGGTGTGTGTGTGTCTTTATTGTTCCAGTCATGGTATTGTACCTTTTTATTCTCTATAGATAAAAATCCCAGTTAAACTGAGTACCTGTCAGAGGTAAGTGCTTCAATTTTAGCTGCAAGTTGAAGCTTCTCCAAAGACATACGAATCCAATCATCAGCTGGCTGAGGGGTAGTGGTCATCTTTACACAAGGCCCAAGTGCTGGGTTGAGAACCCGTAGGCCAACGACAAATGGCCACACATCTGCATTACCCTGTAATACAAAAAAAAAATATATCCTCATAAATCTCACCATCACAATGCAGTCTCTACATCAAGAATTAACTCCTAATTCAGCGAGATGTATTTCAGTCGCTGGGCAATCCAAAGAAATCCCTATATTCCACAAACCCTGTGCCTCAATTCACACCAGTGGAATGGTGGAGAATGCTGCCTAAGTTCATAATGCAGTTAAATATTAGCACTGAAGTCAAACATTTGAAAAAGACCAAAGAGACTAATTTCCTAAAATACACAAGCACATTAAGCTTGAATCTGCTCAGCAGTTGAAACAGCAAGTTATCAGCATGGAAGGCTTGAAGCTAATGAGATGCAACACTCAGAAAAGCCTTATTGTATGTATTTCAATTTTTCCAATTTCTTTCAAAAAAGCAAACTGGGATCCACAGAGGCCAAAATCAGTCCAAACTTTCCTCTAAGGAAGACTGACAAGCTTTAAGAAATTACAAAAAGTTAGTTTTATACAAGCTTCTTTTTTTTTTTTTTTTTTTTTTTTTAGCAATTGTCTACAGAGTTCATAGATGTTATAGACACACAAAAACATTACTGTAAGTTGATTTAACCTAGGATAACCAAACAAAGTCAAACACAATAACTTATTTCTGCACAGAAGAGATACTATTCTCCAATTATTTCACAGAAGCCAATTTGAATAATAAAATTGGCACATAACTTACACAACTTAACATGAAGAGATTGTTTCCTTCAAAGAAAACAAACCAGCACTAAAAGTTTAAAGCTGACCAGATGCATTTTCCAGTTATTGTAAAGAATACAACAAAATTTGTGCCTACACAGCCTAAGCCCAGGAAATGTTCCATCCATTTCATATGATTCCTCAGTCATTGAGAATTGATTCCATTCACAATTATATTTTTATGAGAGGAAAGCACTAAACCTATAGGGATCATGTAATGCCTGTGGAATAGGGGAGGGGGATCATTCAAATTTGATCCAAGCACGAGGAAGGCAAGTCCAGTTCCTTGATTCAAAAGCCCAACAGCAGTATCAAGGCAAAAATAATGCATTAAGGTAAAAATAATACCATACCATTTTGAAATTATAAGTGGCAAAATGGCCTTTACACACACTCCATTAAATATAGCAACCTTCTTCTAAGCAGGAGACACAAGTGCTGAAATTTTGAAGCCAATCAGAAGAGACTGTCCCCTCCTATCACACTGAAACAAAATTTGGGAATGACCAATGTAGTAATGTACACAGGACACCCATGAATGCAAACAGTCCCATGAATCTTGCCCAAAATACATTACACAAACAGTGAAAATTTAAATCCGATTGAAAAAGGTGTTCTTGGGCATTAAAAAAAATTGCAAGAAAGCAATCTAAAATGTTGCCAAGAATGCTCCAAAAAAATAAAGTCTCCCCTTGTTAATCTAAAAGCACCATAAAACTATAGATTTTTTCCACTTAACCCTTTGACTGTCGCAACCCCCAATCCTGAGGTGTCTCCTGGTGTCGCAAAATTTAAAAAAAAAAAAAATTATTTTTTCTTATGAAATGATAGAGAATCTTTTCCCGATTGTAATGACACCAAAAAAACGAAATTTGATGGAAAACTGACGGAATTATGCTCTCGCGAAGTTAGCGACCTCGGCGCTGTTTACAAATCGGCGATTTCGCCCACTTTGAGCCCTATTTTCGGCTAATTCCATTGTTCCAGTCGCCCAAACTCATAGCTATTTCTTTAGAACTTCATTTTTTCTATCGATTGAGTACAAGAAACTGCCCATTTACTGATTTCAACTACCTAATAATGTGGTCAGAAATTTGCAATTTGGCCAATTTCACGAAAACTAAAAAATATGACAATTTCAAAATAAGGTCCAGAATGAACAATGCAGACATTTCAGGCTCTAAAATAACGTTTTCTTTGTTCATCAGTCACGTCTCCAGGCCCCTCTGATATTACTCTTGCTTTCTATTTTGAATTTTTATTCAAACAAAAAATATTAGACTTACTATTATGCAGACTACTGCAATGCTGTAATAACTGTATAAATAACATCAACCCATTCATGACTGCATATTAGAATGGCTAGTTGGACATTTATTGGACAATGGCATCATTTGTTTACTTTTGAACATTGGCAAAAATCAAACATTTCCCCTACTTTGAACTCCATTTCTAGGTTCTTTTTATAGTAAAATCAATCAAAAACACCTCTATTTCTGTAATATGTTTTCCATTCTATCAAATGAGACCAAGAAAACGAGAATACAACCATAAATACTATACGAAAATAGACCACAAAGTCGGCATTTTAATTAAAAAAAACGGTCGGAGTTTTTTTTTCTCATTATGCACTGCGTGCTCCAGGATTTTTTTTATATGGTGCACACTGACCACACAGACCCATTCTCTCACATGTGGGCCTACCAGCTTTCTCCTGCTTGATTTGAAGCCGCTAGAATTTATGAGTATATATACGTCAAACACGGCACCTCGTAAAACGTATATGTACGGCCGCGACAGTCAAAGGGTTAAATTTTGTATTCTTTCTATTTAGAATTCTCTACAATCCTATAAGAAAAATTTATTTTGATATTTTTAAAAAATCCAATTTGATAAAATTGGCAAAAACAGAAAAATCTGCAAAAGTGGCACGCCCACAGTTCAAAATGATACAAAAATACTTCCTATTAAAATATACGAGTTTAGCTAATGAATAAAAAAAATGAGTATCAATATTCATTCAACAAAACTAGCAAATTGGGATTTATACCACCCAATGGAAGCAAGAGCCTTGTGTTCTGAAAATTGCTCCATTAATGAAAATTTGAAGCCAACTAGACGAGTTATTCTCTGGTTATGGTGTGTATTTCAATGATTAAATTTTTTTTTTAATATTTTACATCAACAAATTCGCTTGGATGCAAATAAACCTTAGGTACTATCTTGGCCTTAAGAAGCATCAGCCATTAAATTCTGAAGTTGTTCAAAGAGGTAAACTGAAAATTATTTAACATGATTTAATAGGAATACAAATTTCACACTTTTACACAAAATGGCCAAATTTGAACCTACACATTTGAACTTCACATTCCACTATCAAATTTTTTGAACACTTGAAGTTACACCACTGAGAATTTTGGAAATTATCCAGTGCATGCCAGGAGGGTGGGACCGAATCAATAACTTTGATCAAAAGGCATGTGAACACGCCAATCCTTACAAGAATTATGTCCTCATTACCATACCAAAGTGTTGAAAATATGAAAGCTACTGGATGAGGCATTCTAGAGTTGAGTAGATACAAATAAAGTTGGAAGAAAGACAAAAATTTTAGGCACCGTCTTAACCCTTTGAGGGTCTGTCCCGTACTTCTATGGCTTTGAAGCCAGGGTCCAAACCATAGTACTACATCATGAGCTCAACTCACTCAAATAAGCTGTGAATGGTAAATTTGGGCCTAGATATGAGAGAATGCATCTGTTTGGCAACTGTGCACCACATAGAAACAAATCCTGCAGCGCGCAGTGCATAATGAGAGAAAAAATGCAACCGTGCTTTTGGATTAAAACAGCGACTGTGCAGTGTACAGTATTTTCGTATTTATGGTTGTATTCGCGTTCTCTTTGTCTCATTTGATAGAATGGAAGATATGTTACAGAAATAGAAATGATTTTGATTGGTTTTAGTACTCAAAATAGCTTGAAATTGAGCTCAAAGTAGTGGAAATGTTTGACTTTTGCTGACATTCAAGAGTAAACAAACCACATCACACGTCCAATACACGTCAGCTGGTGGGTCTAATGTGCATTCACAAATGTGCTGATACTATTTATACAATTATTACAATATTGCAATATTACAATATCTTTTATCTTTTGGTGTGAATAAAAATTCTTTATGTGAATAAAAAATCAAAATGGAATTCATGTGTAAAGCCTGGAAATACAACTAATAAACAGAGGAAGTGTTATTTTAGTGCCAGAAATGCCTGCACTGTTTATTCTGGATCCTATTTTGAAATTGGAATATTTTGAACTGTGTGAAATTGGCCAAATTACCACTTTATTGGGTAGTTAAAATGGTTGGGCAAAATTTTGTGCTCAATAGATAAAATGGAATATATTCTAGTAAAATAGCTAAGAATTTGTTCTAATGGAACAATGTAATTGGTCGAAAACAGGACTCAAAGTGGGCAAAAATCGCTGATGCATATATATTGATGACACAGCAAAATTCACGAGAGCGTTATTTCATCATTTTCTTTTTTTATCAAGTTTTGCAATTTTTGTTTTATTACCTTCAGAAAAATATTCTCTACCATTTCATAAGAATTTTCTTTTGGGAAAATGCTTGGACCCTGTGGGAAATTTTAAGATTGGCTATCTAGACCCTCAAAGGGTTAAAGGTAACCCTTTTGGCATTCTAATAAAATATTACATTTCCTAGGCCTAGAAAAGGTTGGGTACTGTATAGCACAAGTGAATATGGTACTTATGTCAAAGCCCTCAAGAAGAATACTGTACCTGATCTTTGGACATCTAAAATAGAACAAGAAAGTTAGAAGAATTCGATAACTTAGTAACCAGTGACATTCATATATCCATTATTTATTAGATTAAACTTTTTGGGAGTGGACAGGTCAGTAGATGGGTCTATGAAGGATGAGGTAAATCACAGAAATGACGAGGGGGAAAAAGGCGAGTGGTGCACTGGGGCGTCTGTGGAGACAAAGAACTTTATCCATGAAAGCAAAGAGGGGAATGTATGAGAGGATAGTTATACCAACGCTCTCATATGGATGTGAGGCATGGGTGGTGAATGTTTTAACAAGGAGAAAGCTGGAGGCAGTGGAGATGTCATGTCCGAGGGCAATGTGTGGAGTGAATATAATACAGAGAATCCATAGCTTGGAGATTAGGAGGTGTGGGATTACCAAAACTATTATCCAGAGGGCTGAGGACAGGTTGAGATGGTTTGGACACGCAGAGAGGTTGGAATGAAATAGAATGACTTTAAGAGTATACAAATCTGTAGTGGAAGGAAGGCAGGGTAGAGGTTGGCCAAGGAAAGGTTGGAGGGGAAAGGGGGGTAACGGAGGTTTTGTGTGCAAGGGGCTTGGACTTCCAGCAAGCATGCGTGAGCGTGTTAGACAGGAGCGAATGGAGACAAATGATTTTTAGGACTTGACATGCTGTTGGAATATCAGCAGGGTAACATTTACAAAAGGATTCAGGAAAACCGGGCAGCTTGGACTTGATTCCTGGAGAAGGGAAGTACAGTGCTGGCACTCTGAAGGAGGGGTGTTAATGCTGCAGTTTTATAACTGTAATGTAAGCAAGTCTCTGGCAAGACAGTGATGGAGTGAATGATGATGTAAGTTTTTCTTTTTAAGGCAACCCTGCCTTGGTGGGAAACAGCTGATGTGTTAATAAAAAAAAATTAATGGATTAAATACTGTATAACTACAAAAAGACATCTAAAGAATTGTAAACCCTCAGTATAATGGATTCTGGAAACATGGGGCAAAAGTCACAAGATTAACCAATTCATAAACAAAGTTCATTGGAAAAAAAAAAAAAAAATGACAGCATATATAAATAGTAAAACGATGATCATAATAATAAAATAAGAAATCAGCAGAGTGATGATTTTAAAAACACTGAAATTTGAAGAAGCACCGACTGCTTATCAAAAAAGCAAAAACTTGTATTAAGTATGAGAAATTAGTTTCTTTTAACACAACTGCTGTTGAAAGGCCAAAACCTAGCAATAATAATAATAAATAAAAGAGAAATACATTAGCCCCATTAATTGCACACGAGATCAATATTAAATAGCAATGACTGAGGAAAAAAATATCACTTGGCTACATAACTGCTAGCAGTACTGTACCTCAAGTAAGCCAAAATCACTGAAGAACTTCAGTAGGTCCTGTTTACTGGTTATTTCATGAAGTATATTCCACAAACTACACAGCAACACTGACTCCATTGAAGGATTACAGGTAAAGCCTAATACAGTGGATCCCTGAGTTTCATGACTAATCCATTCCAGAGAGTCTGCATAAAGTCGAAATTCACGAAACTTGAAACCATTTTCCCCACAAGAAATAATGTAAATCCAATTAATCCATTCCAGACACCCAAAAGTATTAACAAAATTTTTTTTATATAGATTAAATATTGATATACATATAGAAAAGAATGAGGAAATCAAGTATAAAACAATATCACACTTGCCTTTATTGAAGACTTGTTGGTGTATGGAACATAAGAAAGCAGGAACACTGCAGCAGACTTGTTGGTCCATACTAGGCAGGCCTTTCATAAACCATCCCACTAACAGAATGTTTGCCCAACCCAATTTTCAATGCTCCCCAAGCAATAAGCTTTGATAATTCTATTCACTCATGTGCAAGTCCTACTCAAATCAAATCGTGTGTGTGGGGAAGTACCCAGGCTGGTGTGTTCTTTCTTGAATTCTATTGTGTTTCTCGCCTTCTTTGTCAAAGGGCTGGCACTAGGAGCTCTCTTTTGGCCATGGTGGCTTATTTAGCAGTTGCAAACCAAAAACAATGGATTATTACGAAATTTATTGTATGAACGCGTGGGGTGATGGTCACTTGCCGAGAAAGAATGACACACTGACTCTGAATGGTATGTGTGGGAGCCATTATGTGTGCGCAGCTGCTGGGAGGCCGCTCAGAGGCATTCAACACGAACGCCGAATGTTAAGGCAAATCATGAAACTTGAGGCTATATTCTGACGAAAAAGTTGCCAAAAGTCGAAATTTACGAAGCGCAGGTCTCATGAAACTCAGGGTTATTATTGAAAGAATTAGAGGCAAGACAGAATGTAGAATTGTGGATGAGCAAGGAGGTTTCAGAGTGGGTAGGGGATGTGTAGATCAAGTGTTTACATTGAAGCATTTATGTGAACAGTATTTAGATAAAGGTAGGGAAGTTTTTATTGCATTTATGGATTTAGAAAATGCATATGATAGAGTGGATAGGGGAGCAATGTGGTAGATGTTACAAGTACAGTATATGGAATAGGTGGTAAGTTACTAAATGCTGTAAAGAGTTTTTATGAAGATAGTGAGGTTCAGGTTAGGGTGTGTAGAACAGAGGGAGACTACTTCCCGGTAAAAGTAGGTCTTAGACAGGGATGTGTAATGTCACCACGGTTGTTTAATATATTTACAGAAGGGGTTGTAAAAGAAGTAAATGCTAGGGTGTTCGGGAGAGTGGTGGGATTAAATTGTGGGGAATGAAATACAAAATGGGAAGTGACAGTTACTTTTTGCTGATGATACTGTGCTTATGGGAGATTCTAAAGAAAAATTGCAAAGGATAGTGGACAAATTTGGAAGTGTGTGTAAAGGTAGAAAGTTGAAAGTGAACATAGAAAAGAGTAAGGTGATGAGGATATCAAATGATTTAGATAAAGAAAAATTTGATATCGAATTGGAGAGGAGGAGTACGGATGAAGTGAATGTTTTCAGATATTTGGGAGTTGACGTTTCAGCAGATGGATTTATGAAGGATGAGGTTAATCATAGAATTGATGAAGGAAAAAATGTGAGTGGTGCATTGAGGTATATGTGGAGACAAAAAATGTTATCTATGGAGGCAAAGAAGGGAATGTATGAAAGTATAGAAGTATAGAAAGTATAGAAGCTTGGGTTGTAAATGCTGCAGCGAGGATGCAGTTGGAGGCAGTGGAGATGTCCTGTCTAAGGGCAATGTGTGGTGTAAATATTATGCAGAAAATTCGGAGTGTGGAAATTAGGAGGTGTGGAGTTAATAAAAGTATCAGTCAGAGCGCTGAAGAGGGGTTGTTGAAGTGGTTTGGTCATTTAGAGAAAATGGATCAAAGTAGAATGACATGGAGAGCATATAAATCTGTAGGGGTCGCCCTCGAAAAGGTTGGAGGGAGGGGGTGAAGGTTTTGTGGGCGAGGGGCTTGGACTTCCAGCAAGCTTGCGTGAGCATGTTAGATAGGAGTGAATGGAGACAGATGGTATTTGGGACCTGACAAACTGTTGGAGTGTGAGCAGGGTAATATTTAGTGAAGGGATTCAGGGAAACCGGACTTGAATCCTCGAAATGGGAAGTACAATGCCTGCACTTTAAAGGAAGGGTTTAGGATATTGGCAGTTTGGAGGGATATGTTGTGTATCTTTATACATATATACTTCTAAACTGTTGTATTCCGAGCATCTCTGCAAAAACAGTGATTATGTGTGAGTGAGGTGAAAGTGTTGAATGATAAAAGTATTTTTTTGGGGGGGATTTTCTTTCTTTTTGGGTCACCCTGCCTCAGTGGGAGATGGCCGACTTGTTAAAAAAAAAAAATGTACATCAGATTGGAAATTTTGAAATAGCAATTTCCATAAAGCTGAGTTTTTAACCTATCGATGAAAGACGTATTTTAGTCCCTTAAGGCAGTAAGCAAAGAACTCCAGTGGAGCTTAAAATACAGTGGACCCCCGGTTCGCTAAGTCATCGGTATCCGATAAATCCGGTATCCGAAGCATTATATCGCAAAAAATTTGCCTCGGTTCCCGTTACAAAACCCGGTTTGCGATACAATTCGTACAAGACGTGTCCACGTGTGGCCTGAACTGCCCCATATGTGCCAGTGTTTACAAGCCAGCCAGTGTGCGCGCATCTAAGGATACATTCGGTACATTCCATATTATCATTGTTTTTGGTGCTTATTTCTGCAAAATAAGTCACCAAGGGCCCCAAGAATACTTTTAGTGCCAACCCTGTGGTAAAAAAGGGTGAGAATTAGTATGGAAATTAAGAAAGATTTTGAAGGGTTTGGGGCTAACCCTGAGAAGCCTATGCCAGTTGTGGAATCCATTGTGCCTACTTCAAAAATTAAGGAAATGTGTGCACAGTGGGTTGAACTGCAAACCTTTATGGATAAAAATCACCCTAACACAGCTATTGCAAGCCGTGCTGGTGACTATTACACTGACAATGTTGTGAACCACTTCAGGAAAGTCATAAAGGAATGAGAGGTACAGGCCTCTATGGACAGATATGTTGTGCAACACAAGTCCAGCGACTCTCAAGCTGGTCCTAGTGGCATTAAAAGAAGAAGGGAAGTAACCCCAGAAAAGGACTTGCTACCTCAAGTCCTAATGGAGGGGGATTCCCCTTCTAAACATTAAAAACTTCGACACTCTCCCCTCCTCCCATCCCATCAATCATCACCAGATCTTCATTAAAGGTAAGTGTCAATTATTCTATTGTGATTATTCTATTGTTATTATTGTTATTGTAATTATTCTATTGCATTAAACTTAATATTTCATGTGGTAAAAGTTTTTTGTTTTCATACTTTTGGGTGTCTTGCATGGATTAATTTGATTTCCATTATTTCTTATGGGAAAAATTGATTCGCTTTCCGATAATTTTGCTTTACAATGAGCTCTCAGGAACGGATTAATAACGTGAACCGGGGGTCCACTGTATTTAAAAAAAAAGACCAAAGAAAAATATTTCCAGGAGCGAAACTTCTGTACAGTATAATTTTCCTGAATGCATATCAGCACTCAGGAAGGAACATACATTGAGGATCTATAGAATTGCAATCAATGTGTTACTACAGAGCTTAAAAACTAACAATTTAATAATTTATGGCAGTAAGACTAATAAAAAAAAAATTTTATAAACTCACCAGCACATCTGTATGTTTGCAACCATGGCAAAAAATATTTTTTACAGTTTCATATACACGCTGAAACCCTCCATATATCTGTAAAGAAAATGTATTTTAATTAAAGAATTTTTTTTATATAAACAATATGTTTTTACCATCAGCATCAAGTACTGCTGTAGATATTTACATGGCTGAAGCTTCCCGTGGTGTGCAAGAGTGGCAGGGAGTTGTACGGAAACTGAGGCGTTAAGAATGGTGGGTGGAATAGGTTTTAAAGTACACAGTGTGGAGAGGGAAGCAGAGAGGGTAAGATGGGAAAGAATAGCCTGGAGATGAAAGGGGAACCGAGGGGCTAAAACTAGGGGTGGAGATAATATGGAGACGCATAAAGAGCTGAGGGGGGATAGGGAGGTACAAGTGGGATGGAATACTCTAGAGCTGCAAAAGGAAATAGAAAAAGATGGTGAGGGAGAATTTTACTATTTTATTTACGAGTTGTGTGAATAAACCCTTAAACAGATCAAATGAAAAAGGCGGCAACAAAAGAATTTGTATGTAATTAGTATGTAAAACTATAGTTATTCTCTATAAAATGTATTTTTTGTTAATATTTCCCATAAGAAATAATGTAAATCCAATTAATCCATTCCAGACACCCAAAAATATTAACAAAAAATACATTTTATAGAGAATAACTATAGTTTTAAATACAAACTAGGGCATATGAAAACCGAGGTTTCACTGTTTATTTCAGCCAAAAACTGAGGCTCTTTGCTCAAGAGACTGAACACTAAAAACAGGATACCAAAAGCATATTATTACAGGTTAGATAAAGTTAGATAAGGAGTGAATGGAGACGAATGGTTTTTGGGACCTGACGAGCTGTTGGAGTGTGAGCTGGGTAATATTTTGTGAAGGGATTCAGGGAAACCAGTTAGCCAGACTTGAGTCCTGGAAATGATAAGTACAATGCCTGCACTTTAGCCCTTTCAGGGTTGGTGCTGTACTAGTACGGCTTGCACGCCAGGGTCGGTGTCATACTAGTACACGTAAATTCTTGTGCCTTCAAATCTAGCGAAAGCTGGTAGGCCTACATATGAAAGAATGGGTCTGTGGGGTCAGTGTGCACAGTATAAAAAAAAATCCTGCAGCACACAGTGCATAATGAGAAAAAAAACTCCGACCATGTTTTTTATTTAAAACAGTGATTTTGCAGTGTATTTTTGTATGGTATTTATGATTGTATTCTAGTTTTCCTGGTCTCATTTTATAGAATGGAAAACATATTACAGAAATTGAGATGATTTTGATTAGTTTCACAATGAAAAGTACCTTGAAATTGAGCTCAAAATAGTAGAAATGTTCGATTTTTGCCAAAGTTCAAAAGTAAACAAATCATGCCATGCATCCAATACATATCAACTGGCGAGTCTAATATTCTTTCACAAGTGTGCTGATATTATTTATACCATTTCCACACTAATGCAGTAGTCTGCATAACAGTAAATCTTCCATTTTTTTTGTGAGAATAAAAATTCAAAGTGGATAGCAAAAGAAATTTAAGAGGGACCTGGAGACGTGACAAATGAACAGAGGAAATGTTATTTTAGTGCCAGAAATGTCTCTCTTGTTTATTCTGGACCCTATTTGAAAATTGGCATCTTTTGAAATTTGTGTGAAACTGGCAAAATTGCCAATTTCTGACTACTTTATTGGATAATTGAAATCACTAAATGGGTGGTTTCTTGTACTCATTTGACAAAAAAATGAAGTTCTAGCGAAATACATAGTTATGATTTTTGTCGACTGGTACACTGGAATTGGCCGAAAATAGGGCTCAAAGTGGGCGAAATCGCCAATGCATAAACAACACTGAGACTGCTAACTTCGTGAGAGCATAATTCTGTAAGTTTTCCATTAAATTTCATACTTTTGGTGTCATTATGATCAGGAAAACATTCTCTATCATTTCATGAGAATTTTTTTTTTTTTCGAAAAATTTCCGACCCTGAGAACAAGTTTAGGAGAGGACCTGCCGACCCTGAAAGGGTTAAAGGAGGGGTTTTGGATATTGCCAGTTTGGAGGGACGTCTAAACTTGTATCTGAGTGCCTCTGCAAAGACAGTGATTATGCATGAGTGATGGTGAAAGTATTGAATGATGATGAAAGCATTTTCTTTCTTTCTGGGTCACCTTACCTCAGTGGGAAATGGCTGACATGTTAAAAAAAAAAAAAAAAAAAAAATAAATAAAAAAAAAAAAAAAAAAAAAAAAAAAATGGCTCTTCAGTAATCAGGACAAATGTTTCCCGATGCGCGTCTTAGTCGGATGATAACCCGCCATTGAAGCTTCTGGTCATCTCAAAAGACCTTCCACTGGCTTACCAGACCACCTCTTTAAATATTATGGTCATAGTTATAACCATTTAATGTATTATTACAGTACATTCATAGAAAGCACTAAACATGTGTGGGCCTTTAAGAGTTGCACAGCAAGGGTGAAAGATGGTAGAGGAAGAGGTGGTGGTGTTTAGATTAGGGCAGAAGCAAGAAAAAAACAGAAAAGGGAAATGTTTCACAGTGGATATAACACAACTGTGTCAGTTAAGAATTCATAGAGAGAATTTGCATTAAAAGGCTAACAGAGCAAGCATGTCAAGGTATCTAAGGTGTCTGAAATTATACTAACATGATCTCTGGTGAGCAGGACAATTAGCTAAATGTTTAAGACTTGGCAATTCTTGCAGAGTGATACCAGAAATTTCACCAGAAAATAAGCATGCAGTTGTCCAGTGGACAATGCATAGATCTGCAAGTACTGTTTCCTACAACTGAGTGATGGAGTATGGTCAGTATCCCAACTGTCTTGATGTAAAACAGCTTGTTGGTCACTAATAAGAACTATATACCACAAGAATACCTCTGCTTGCTTAACTGCAATCAATCACTAATAGTTTATCACATGAAAGAAAATTGCCGAGAGATAATAGGGTGTAGTATTACCTGCCAAACCTGTGTTGGTCTTGATGTAAGAACAGCACCAACTGTGTTCACCAGCTCTGACAGTAATGACTCTACTTCTGCTCTTTGAGTGATCAGTTTTTCTGCATCATTTTCATGGCTTTTTAAGAGTTCCTCTTGCTTTGGCTTGATAGATTTACTACCATTTTTAATGAATGTTGGAGCCACTGTTCCTTTAAGAAGATTTGCCATTGTCTATGAGGGTTGAGTTTCCTGTGAATACAAAAATCTTTCAATAGTGAGTGCAGTACTCACTCATATTAAAAATGGTTTATTCCTTTACAAATATGCAAAAATAAAGAATTTGCTTTGTACAAATTGTCTACATTTAATAAAGAATGTGGCACCCCTAAAGAAAATTGGTGACTTTCCTTATTTGATTGATACCTTAATATTCAAATGTTTTTCCTTAATATAGGCTTAGTTCAAACTGGTATGAAGCAAACTTACTATCTGGAATCCACCCCCTACCCTCCCCAATCCAGCAGCTTTAACAAGTCCAAATCTCAGCTTAATAATTATTTAAAACAATTTGTGAAAGCAAAAAATGAATACAATAACTATAAAGGGAAACTGCTCTTCTTAAAGAATGTGAATAGATTTTACAAGATTATATTCCTTCCTTTGCCACTCCATCTATAAATTTAATAATGTGTTATAGCTTTTCCAGAAAAAGCTTACCTTTGAAGGCTTTTTGAGAGTTCTCCTACTCTTCACAGCTCAGCCCTGGGCCAGGTTTGTTTATTGTTTTCCTGATCAATCAGGTTGTTACTGCCAGTGGCCCACATATCCATCTCAGCCTGGTTTATCTGGCAGTTGGCAGAGGTATACTTCCAATTTCTCTTGAAAATTTCTACACTTGTTCTGGCAATGTTTCCAATATCTTGTGGTAGTGTGCTAAACAGTCTGGGCCTATGGATGTTGATACAATGTTCTTTTATTGTACCCAAGGCACCTCAGTTTTTAACCGAGTTTATTTCATGTAGTCTCCCATATCTCTCACTCCAATATGTTGCTATGGCAGTGTGCCCTCAAGCACCTTTCACATGTATACTGTACTATCATGTATTTCTAGCTCTTTTTTGCTCCAGCAAATACAAAAGGAGAACCCAAGCAAGTACAGTCATATTTAGAACTTTGAGGCATTTCTAGCAATATATTACTGGCTCTATATGAGCCATAAATGACCTGTATCAATTAAGCTCTAATATGTCTCCTGCCCTGCCAAGTTTTATTAACATTATTTAACTTGCAAATTCTCTTGAAACAAAGGTTTCAGTAATTTGAGAAGACCACAAATATCATACACATTACTACTAAATTATCAATGAATCATCATAAGTGTTACTTAACACTAACAACGTTCCTCAGCTGCAGTGATTCTAGGAAAATTTTAGCATTAAAACAGGTACAATACAGGTTAAGTTGATTCAGGCACAATAACACAATCTTCTGAGGTTTTAAACAATCTTTCGCGGGTTACAACTGTCATAGATAATAATAACACTTATAAATTACCTAGGATAACCAAAAAAAAATAAAAAATGACTTAGTCAGCTGTTATCAGGCTCCTCTACACAGAACATATTTTTCTTAAACGAGATTGAACGAGTACATATAAAAATGAAGAGCACATCGAAAGACAGTCATAGTATGTATCACTCAATTTCTGGTGAGAGCTTTCATTCACATTTAATAAAAAAAAAAAAAAAAAGCGCTACATGGTTCCCCGTCTGGCTCCACCCACCCACGTGTGTGTATCTTACCCAGTTTTGGAGTGATAATGGCCAATAAAAGCATCAGGTTCTGGTCTGGTGTGTTATGTGGTCCATGTGAAGGTTGAGTAGTGCCTGGGTGAGGCAGGTGATGGCACCAACCAGGTTATAAGTGCCACTACACCATCACTCACTCACCTGATGTTTGTTGTTACTAAATTTTTTTTTTTGTCACTTTCATCATCACGTTCAAGACTCAACAATGTATTCTTAGAATTACAGTTTTTTACATTACTTTATTTCTGTTAGTCCTTTAAAAATTACTTATAATAATACTTATTCTACTAATGGTGTTTTTAGTTTATGAAACACAATACCCAAGAAAAAAAAAAGATAATCATTAAGAAGTATTTTTAATGGCGATTCATTTACAATTATTTTAAGACACTTGCCTTCTTGGCTGTTTTATTTTTATTTTACTGGACTATGAAAAAAATTACAGCATATTGTTAATCATGTTTTTATTATATTTAAGGGGAAGCGCTAAACCCGCACTGGTCATACGGCGACTGAGGTAATGTTTGGAAGTCTTGCTTGATCCAAGGAAGGGGAGCTCAGATCCAACTCCTTGGATCAAGACCCCTCCCTCCTCACCGGCATCAAGAACTCACCTTTGAGGAAAATTATCAGGATAAGTATACATTTGCCTTTCCAAACTCTATTAATAATTATAAAATACATATATAAAATAGATGCTTCCACTTTTGTCTACCAGCAAAAAAAAAAATGAATCTGCTGCAGCGAGTGTCCTGACTTATTTAACATTTTATTATATTATAACAAGCACTATGTTCATAACAACCATCAAAGTAATGATTGTTGAGTCAAGAGATGAGAGTGCATGCACCAGGCAGGTCTGCACTCTCTTATATACTCCAATCATCACTCTCACACACCATCATACAACAATTAAATCAAAAATTACAATTATACCTTAAATAGTTTGCATGTTATGTAGTCACATAAGGTCAGTTAAACTACCTCAATAACAACACTTCAGATCCATCTTATTTCATGCTATTAGTAAACTTTAGAAGCATGTATATAACAATATTTGTTGCTGAATACTTATATATAGAAGTATTTATATATACATATTGATGATTGTAAAGGTAAGAATAGCGCAATAAACTTGCAATTTCAGAAGCGGTTAACTGATAAATATATGTATGTTTCTAAGTATATTCTTATATAAGACTTATATAATTCTAGACGTAAGAAAGGAGAGTGGAGTTAATTAATTAAAACATTTCAATTTAGGATGATAACAATGTTAAATATCAAATATCACAAGGGAGGGGCGGACATTTGGGATATCAACTCCGAATTTGCAACAGTATAACAAAGGATGATAGAGCAGGTTTCTATCATATACTCAAGACATTCATATACAGTGAACATATATTGTAGGTGCTTTAATTAATTTATACAAAGTTATTAGTAGTTGCGGTTATTTCGCTGGAGCATGAACGCTGCTGCCAGCCACAGCTGAACGATGTAAACAAATGAGGGCAGCGTGTCTATTATATTCAGATTGAATTTTTCCCGTAAGTACGCACCTTCTGGAGGAAACCTCGATGCCACCTTGTAGAATACATACTTGGCTACGCCTCTGACATAGGAGTGGCTGCTGTTGTTTGAAAAGGCGAGCTGAACCACCCGAAACACGAGTGGCAGTTTTGGCCGCTCCTCTTAATAAGCAACAGGAAAAGTAACAGCTATGTCAATGTGTAGTTGTTATCATAGCACGACATTGTGCTTGCTTATTATTAATAATATAACCTGACTGTCCAGTTTATTGTATTTTATAATTACTGTCTGAGTAAAATCAAATTATGAAATATGTTGGCAAGATCTGACACAGGTCTAAGTAGCAACGTGTTATGTTTGTTTATTTAGGTTAACATAATAGAGAGCGTTGTATGACCCTGGTAGGTTTAGCGCTTCCTCTTGATTATGTATAATAACCTATAGAGATTTTACACATAAATGAATTTTATTCATAAACTTTAAATTGATTCATATATAATACTTAGATTAAGTTTTGGGCTAAATTTACGTCATTTATTACAGTATCCCTTCTAAGGATATGCCTTGATATTAGTGAAGGGCTCTTGATTCAAGAAATTGGCGTTACCTCCCCTTCCTCGGATCAAAGATGATCTCATTCCCTGTGAGTTTTATGACCCTTGCAGGTTTAGCATTTCCCCATGGTTTATGCTTATAATTACTTTTGAGTACTTGAAATAAAAGTCCTGTAGAGCGCTTGCAAAAATATCCTTAAGTAAATTGGAATCAACTTCCAGTAGCTAAATGAACTTTGATGAGCTGAACTAACCATGGAGGATGTAACCAAAGAATTGGACCTGACTTCCCATTCCATGGGTTGAACCTGAATGCCTTCCATATCCCCAGGTACTGTTTAACCCCCTACAGGTTTAGGGCTGCATTCACAGATGCAATAGTAATGACTTGAGGAGGTAAGGAAATTAATATTATATATTACCAAAAACAAAGTACAATCAGACAAGACATGTCCCTTTTGAATAATGTGGGGTCAAACTCAACCCACAGAGTGAGGCACACATTCTCTTGCTGTACTATTATGAATTCCTTGGACCGCTTGGATTGTATTTTCTGGAACTGAGAAGAGACATATGGTAATACACACATGAAGAATACTTAAGGGTTAGGTCTACAATCTACACAGTACCACAGAAACTTACTGACGGCAGAGATGTGACAGGGAGTGGTGAATAAACCTAGCAAAGAGGAGGGGTACGACTGACAATCAGAGAACACTGTGTCAACCTCCATGGTCCATGGCTGTGCAACCTGTTGCCAGCAGATATCATAAATGTTGCTAGAATAAAGAAGCTTTCAAGAGGAAAGTATACTGCTGCCTTCATCAAGTTCCATATCAGCCAGAATGTAATTACAGTACTTGGTAGAAAAGGAATTAATTGTTTGTAGTTACAAAAGCAGAGCTGTGATTATGGTGTCCAGTCTTCATTAAACTCTTAATCCTATAAGGTTTTTTTTTTTAAATTTCCAATGCCTGTAGCACTTTCAGCTTCCTCTTTTAATTCATTCCATTTGTTTACCAGTCTGTGATGTGATGGCTATATAGGCCTGCAGGCTGCTAACAACAGTAACCTGATTAACCAGGCAGTTACCAAGGAAGCCTGACTGAGGATCATTTTGCAAGGATGGAATGGTTATAAGTATGGGATTGATTACTCGCCAAAATTAACAAAAATTCTATGCATTTTATTGAACACAGTGCCAATGCCAGGAAAGCGCAGATGCAGTAACACAGTTCATGTGTATCTCTATTCACATTAATATAAAGACAAGAGGAGATATTGCTTAACAGAGAATGGTAGAGAGAGTGTTGGTATTTGCAACCATCTTTTGAAAATTTTAAAAATAATTGTAGTAAATATTACATGGTATAAAGGTGAAACTAAAGAGTATGGAGATGAGAGCTAAAGTGGGAGAGTTGTTGAGAATATAGTACATACCGATCTCTACTAATCATAGAAAGTGTGTGTTGTTCAGCAACCTGGAATTAATTTCTTTTATTTTTATTCATAAAGGAGTACGGTAGTAACAGATTTTTTAAAATGCTGATATTGTATTCTCATTGTCTTTCAAGTTTTTTTTAACATAATATTGCTAAAAGTTTTATTGTATGTATACATAAAACCTTAACAGGCCTTGGAAATATGGGACAAAATTTGCTGGGTCAATTAGGAAATAACAGACAAGCTCATTAGTTTCAGAATTGTCCATTATTATTATTATTACAGTCATGGAAAACAATCTTATCTCTGTTCACCACAATCCCCAATACTGGCGACCCACTCCTCCCCTATTAATCTGTTAAATTAAGCGTTTACTGTACAACTGCTACAGTATTAGCTTTAATAATTCAATTATTTCAGGTCAAGTCTGTGAATGTGGCAATGGACAAATATCTGGTGACTCCCAAAAGAAAAATGACTGATGATATTACAGAAAATTTTGTAAGTACAGTACTATACTTAGTAAATATAATATTAAATACTTAACAAATTCTAAATAATTTTTATTGCAATTTATGATTTTACAGATTATCTGAAATGGGTATGATCTTGTTTATGATCAGTAATTCTATGTAGGAAGAATTGTTCTCTTGATTCCATGCTGTATTCGATTTAGGTAGTGAATAAACTAATAAGTAAAATTTGTGTGCTTTTACTCTAACTGGAGTGTGTTCAGAGGGTCACCGCACCCTCAGCATAGTCTCAGGCTAGGCCTCCATCTACAGTGCTGTATTTGAAAATTCCAAATTTTCAGAGAATATTCTTAATTAAAGTTTTTGGAAACCCTTCCATGCTCAAAGCATTTCAGTTTAGAGAGATTGTCAACATTAAAATTCCAAACTTTTCTCTTATTTGACATATTTTATATGTATTTATATACTACACTATATCTACATGAATATCAAACAAAAATACTAATACACATTCACACACATACAGTGATTATGTGCTTCGTTGTACTGTATATGCACACACAAATTTGCACGTCTCCCTCTGTCATTGTGTTTACCTGTAGAAACCCTCTCCAAGTAAATTCCAGGTAAACACAACAACAGAAGGAGATGTGCGAATTTTAACTTGATCTGGTTCAAGGCTATGTTGTGCATTCTTGGTACTTTCCTGCATTTATTGTGTACTCACCTAATTATGGTTGCAGGGGTCGAGACTCAGCTCCTGGCCCCGCCTCTTCACTGATCGCTACTAGGTCCTCACTTTCTGCTCCTGAGCTTTGTCATACTTCATCTTAAAGCTGTGTATGGTTCCTGCCTCCACTACATCACTTGCTAGGCTATTCTGCTTCCTGACGACTCTGAAAGAAGAAATACTTCCTAACTTCCCTGTGACTCATCTGAGTCTTCAGCTTCCAATTATGACCCCTTGTTTCAGTGTCCCCTCTCTGTAACATCCTGTCTCTGTCCACCTTATCTATTCCACGCAGTATTTTGTATGTCGTTATCACGTCTTCCCTGAGCCTCCTGTCCTCCAGTGTTGTCAGCCCAATTCCCCTCAACCTTTCTTCGTAGGACATTCCCCTGAGCTCTGGAATTAGCCATGCTGCAAACCTTTGTACTTTCTCTAATTTCTTGATGTGCTTGACCAGGTGTGAGTTCCAAACCTGTGCTGCATACTCCAGTATGGGCCTGGCATATACAGTGTACAGTGTCTTGAACGATTCCTTACTAAGGTATCGGAACACTATTCGCAGGTTTGATGAGTGCCCATGTGCTGCAGCAGTTATCTGGTTGATGTGTGCCTCCGGAGACGTGCTCGGTATTATGGTCACCCCAAGATCTTTCTCCTTGAATGAGGTTTGCAGTCTTTGTCCACCTAGCCTATACTCTGTCTGCGGTCTTCTTTGCCCTTCCCCAGTCTTCATGACCTTGCATTTGGTGGGGTTGAATTCGAGAAGCCAGTTGCTGGACCAGGTGTCCAGCCTGTCCAGGTCTCTTTGTAGTCCTGCCTGATCCTCATCTGATTTAATTCTCCTCATTAACTTCACATCATCTGCAAACAGGGACACTTCAGAGTCTATCCTTTCCATCATGTGATTTGCATATACCAAAAATAGCACTGGTCCTAGGACTGACCCCTGTGGGACCCCGCTCGTCTCAGGCTCCCACTGTGTTACCTCATCACATACCATGACTCATTGTTGTTCCCCCCCCTGTCAGGTATTCTCTGATCCATTGCAGTGCCCTTCCTGTTATACGCACCTGATCCTCTAGCTTCTGCACTAATCTCTTGTGAGGAACTGTGTCGAATGCCTTCCTGCAGTCCAGGAAAATGCAATCAACCCACCCCTCTTTCTCATGTCTTACTTCTGTTACTTTGTCATAAAACTCCAGAAGGTTTGTGACACAGGATTTGCCTTCCATGAATCCTTGCTGGTTGTTGTTCATAATCTTGTTCCATTCCTGGTCCTCCACCACTCTCCTTCTGATAATCTTCTCCGTGTGTGTGTGTGTGTGCATGTGCATGTGCGTGTGTGTGTGTGCGTGTGCGTGTGCGCGTGTGCGTGTGAGTGTGTGTGTGCGTGTGTGTGCGTGTGTGTGTGCGTGTGTGTGTGTGTGTGTGTGTGTGTGTGTGTGCCCACACGTGTGTGCGTGCATGTGCGTGTGTGTGTATGCGTGTGCGTGTGTATGTATGCATGTGTGTGTGCGTGCATGTGTGCATGTGCGCTCGTGCGTATGTATGTACTCGCCTAATTGTGGTTGCAGGGGTCGAGACTCAGCTCCTGGCCCCACATCTTCACTGACCGCCACTGGGTCCTCCCTCTCCCTGCTCCATGAGCTTTATCATACCTCCTCTTAAAACTATGTATGGCTCCTGCCTCCACTACATCACGCACATGTGTGTGTGTGTGTGTGTGTGTGTGTGTACATACACATATACATACATACATGCTTGTACCCCAGGTGCCTTTCTCCCATTTTTTTCCATTTTCAAAGAACCTTCAGGCAGCCTTGTCTGAATATAAATTTATGCAAATACTTGGACCTATTCTAAGTATATTACTGTACACAATAATAGAATGGGATGTAGCTTGCCTTTTTATTCTAATCCTTCATACATGATTGTTATACATTTTTCCTGTAATTCTATACAATACAGTACAATGCAATTTTTATTTCTTTGCAAGTTTACATTGAGATTCTGTAGTTACAGTAATGAGTTGCAGTGCCAAGAGCCACTATCATGCCCTGGCATTATGGCCAGACTAAATTAATGGCTAACAGACTACTTAATACTAGAGAAATTGATTATAGTTTGTTTAAGCAGACAGTAAGCTAACTCAAGTTACAATCTGGGGATATTACATTGGGACAATTTGAAAGTGTTTTGAAGGTTGTGTATATCAATAGTAAATATTTAAGTTACATTATTGGAATATAATATTGAGTGTTGGTGAAAGTAGTTTACAGTATGAGAATGCTACAATATGGTGTAAGGCAGTATAGTTTTGTGCAGGTATTTATACTACAATGTAGTATTAAGTTTTGTATGAACTTTGGGTATTAAAATTTTGAAATGTTAAGATTTAGGTAATTGAGAGATCTTTTGGTAGATTTAAGTAGTGAGTATTGAATATTTAGTTTAGGGTGAATAGATGGTTTTTAAGAAGTCTTAAATTGATGTTCAAATTGGGTTATTTTAGTATTTACTAGTAATGAGTTTCAAATTTTGGGGCCTTTTATGTGCATAGAGTTCTTACATAGTGTGATGTGGACATAGGGTACACCAAAAAGTGATCTGCATCTTGTGTTATGGCCGTGCGTCCTGTTAAGGTTGGTGAGGAAAAGTTTGAGTGAAGGGTTTATGTTTGAGTGTGGTGTTCTATGTATGTAGTAGGTGCAAGAATAAGTATGGATGTTCTTAACAGTGAGTAGTTTTAGACTTTTGAATATTGGTGGAGTATGCTGTCTGGAGTGGGAATTTGTTATCATTCTGACTTCAGCCTTTTGCTGGGTTATTATTGGTCTTAGGTGATTTAACATTGTTGATCCGCATGCACAAATTCCATAGGTGAGATAAGGGTAGATGAGTGAGTGATGCAGCGCAAGGAGAGCTGATTGTGGAACATAGTACCGTATCTTTGATAGTACACCTACTGTCTTAGAGATTTTCTTGGAAATTTGTTGTATATGGGTCTGGAATTTAAGGCTACTGTCAAGGAGGATTCCTAAGAATTTTCCCTCTATATGTCTTGTGATGGGCGATTCATTTAGCACTATGTAAAGTGGAACATTTGTGGCTCTGTTTCCAAACTGAATGAAATAGGTTTTGTCAGTATTGAATGTAAGCTTGTTAGTCATCATCCAGGTAGATATTTTCTGCAATTCAGCATTAACAGTGTTGGCCAGTATGACTGCATTTGGGTGAAAGAAGACGTATGTTGTGTCATCTGCAAATAATATTGGTCTGAGTAGTTAAGATGGATTCGGTAGGTCATTGATGTAAATGAGAAAGAGGAGAGGGCCAAGGACACTTCCTTGTCGGACCCCAACTGTAATTGGTTTTGTGTTAGAGTTAGCTCCATTTGTGTACACATACTGGCTTCTGTTACTAAGGTATGACTAAGTAGTTGAGGGAGTGCCCTCTTATACCATAGTGTGTTAATTTAGTGTGCAGCGAGACTTCTGTCTTCTCGAGAGTTGTATTAGTTCTAGCATGTGTACAATAGCATCATTTGTGCTTTTATTAGTCTTGAATCCAAACTGAGAGGGGTTGAGTATGTCTTGAGAGATGAAGTAGGAATAGATCTGCCTATGAATTAATTTTTCAAACATTTTAGAGAGCAGAGGTAAGTTAGATATTGGTCTATAGTTATTCAAGTCTATTTGATCTCTGATCTCTGTTTAATCTATGATCATTCTCACATACCTAGATCATGAAGTATGCCCCACTTTATGGCTAGAAACCATATTTGGTATTGTTAGCCTTTTCCATTACCATTTATTAATGCCCTCAGCTTTTATTAAATAGTATATACAGCCCTTGAAAAGCCTGAGTTTTAAATTTATCCCTCGTCTTGATCATACTTCATTCTAAGAGGCCAGGGTGTGAAGAGGTACAGGTAGGCCCCACTTTACAGAGCTTTGCTAATGCAGCGGTTTTCAGTTTATTCCCATTCTCCATTTATTCAGACTTACTACAGTAAATATAATCACCACTCACTATAAGCTAAGGTTGAAAAATTTTGAGGTAAGTAATGTGTGTGCTATATATATATGCATGTTTTAGGCCCATGGCCTTGTAGGCAGCACTCTTGCTTCACTCGCTGAGTATCCGTGGTTTGATCCTGGGAAGGGTGGAAATATTGGGTGTGATTCCTTAAACCATTCACCTAGCAAGCAAGTGTTAGTCGACTGGTGTGGGTCACATCCTGGGGGACAAGATTGAGGACCCCAGTGGAAATAAGACAGACAGTCCCTCGATGATGCACTGCCTTTCTTGGTTTATCCTGGTTGGTTAACCTTGCAGGGTTGAAAATCCTAACAAAATCTTATCTAGCTCTGTTGCTCACTTAATATTTGATAATGTGAACATGTTATCAGGCTTTTATATGCATTTGAAAGTGAAGAAGGCTATGTTTCACTTTACAGCAAGTTTTGCTTTACAACAGAAGCCCAGAACCTAACCAGCTGTATAAGTGGGGCCCACTTGTATACTGTTATACATTATAATAATCTATGAGAAAAGAACTGTAATACAATACTGATCCCAGATAGTTTTGTTTCCTGGATTACTGTTTTGGTCATTACAGCCTAACACACCTTGATTTTTTCTTAATTTATTCTACAAACTCTGTGTTTGAAAACTGTGTTATCCTTAAGTCATCTCTTCTTTAACATTATCAAGCTTATTCACCACTTCATGCTCTGATATCTTTTCATTTGAACATGGAGTCATGGTAATTAAGTATCTCTGGTGTTGCATCATGTACAGGTATTTCAATGTAAATAATGATAACTGAATGCAAACAAATGATGAAGTATTAATGGGATTCAGTTTAGAATTTGAAACCCAATATAACAGGATATGTTGATAATGGCTGTAAAGCTTTTTAACGATGATATGAAGGTTTTAACCCTTTGACTGTTGCAAGCCCCTTTCTGAAACTGTCATTCTATGTCGCAAAATTTTTGAAAAAAAAAAAAATTTTTTTCTTATAAAATGTTAGAGAATCTTTTCCCAATGGTAATGACACCAAAAGTACGAAATTTGGTCGAAAACTCACAGAATTACGCTCCCGCAAAGTTAGCGGTCTCGGTGACATACGCATCAGCGATTTCGCCGACTTTGAGTCTTGTTTTTGGCCAATTCCGTTGTTCCAGTTGACCAAACTCGTAGCTATTTCTTTAGAACTTCATTTTTTCTATCAGCTGAGTACAAGAAACCGCCCATTAATCGATTTGAACTACCCAATAAAGTGGTCAGAAATTGGCAATTTGGCCAATTTCATGCAAATTAAAAAAGATGCCAATTTCAAAATAGGGTCCAGAATAAACAATGTAGACATTCATAGCGCTAAAATAACATATCCTCTGTTCATTAGTCACATCTCTAGGCCCCTCTTATATTACTATTGCTTTCTATTTTTATTTTTTATTCATACAAAAAATACAAAATTTACTGTTATGCAGGTTAATGCATTATTGTAAAAATGGTATAAATAATATCAGTGCGCTAGTGAAAGAATATTAGACTCCCCAGTTGACGTGTATTGGACGTATGGTGTGATTTGCTTACACTTGAACATTGGTAAAAATCAAACATTTCCGTTACTTTGAGCTCAATTTCAAGGTCGTTTTCATTGTGAAACTAATCAAAATCATCTCTATTTCTGCAATGTGTTTTCCATTTTATCACGTGAGACCATGAAAACGAGAATACAACGATAAATACTATACGAAAATACAGCTCAAAGTCGGCATTTAAATCCAAAAAAACGGTTGGTTTTTTTTCTCATTATGCACTGCGTGCTGCAGGATTTCTTTTGTGATGCACACTGACCACACAGACCCATTTTCTCACATGTGGGCCTACCAGCTTTCTCCTGCTTGATTTGAAGCCGCTAGAATTATTGAGTAATATATACGTCCGAAACACTGGCTCGTAAGACGAATATATGTGACCAGAACAGTCAAAGGGTTAATATACGTAGTAGCACTGATGATCACTCATATTATTATTCATTTAATAGTTCGTGTGGTTCATGGTGGGTCCCCCTTTTTGTCTGATGTTTTCTGCATATGTTTAGTAGCTTCATGACATTTATTTCTCTCAGTTTTACTCATTGTCAGTTATATTCTTAAGTTAATGTTTTGCAGGATGCAAATGGAGATATAAAGAAATCTAAAGGCAACCATGTTCGAAGTGAAGGATTTGCAATTACAGAAGTGCGTGGGGATTTGTTCACCTGTCCAGATGGAACATCCCTTGCTCATTGCATATCACAAGATATTCGGATGGGCAAGGGTATTGCTAGTCTTTTTAAGGTTAGTGTATTCAGAAGTTGCTTGATAACAAGAAATATTTCTTGCATTATGTAATAATTAATCATAAAACTGAGTGGGTTTGAAACCATGGGAAGCGAGTCTTAAATCTCACAGGCGGGTGTGCTAACCACTGCTTCATGCCCCAGTGAGGTTCAACCCCCCCCCCACCCAGTCTGTGATTTATTTGTAATTGCATTATTATGACTTTGTGAGTCATTGTCTCGTAAAAAAATTATTTTTGAAGTGGTACAGACTGACAGGATTTTACAGTGAATGTGTTTTTGTTACAAAAATAATTTACATTTTGTAAAGCATTGTAGTTTTTACACAACCCACACATAGGAGACTGAAATTAATGATGACATTTATTGTTCTAGTCACAGTATTGTTCCTTCTTATTTTATAGTTTTTCATGGCAAACAGAAAGATGGAGTTTGGGAGAGTATAGAGATCCCTATTCCCTCTTTATGAAGTAATATTAAATGGGCATTGTACAGTACGAATTATATTCTGTATATGTACTGTACTGTGGTACAATTCCAAGAATCTGAATATGTGGCCTAGCAATTTGATGATTTTGCAATTTTTTTGGTAATTCTTCATATACATCTGTCTCCATCCTTCTCCTTTTCTGCCTTCTGTCTCCTTCCCTTCCTCTGCCTCCTCCCCTTCCTCTGCCTCCTGCCCTTCCTCTTCCTCCTCCCCTTCCTCTGCCTCCTCCCCTTCCTCTGCCTCTTCCTCTTCCTTTACTGCCTCCTTTTCTTCTGCCTTCTCTTCCTCCTCTGCTTCCTCCTTTTCCTTTGCTGCCTCCTTTTCTCCTGCCTTCTCTTTCTTCTCTCTCTCTCTCTTCCTCAGCCTCCTCTTCCTCTCTCATCCACTTCTTTCTCTGACTCACTAGTATATTAGCAAGAATGTGATACAGCAAAAAATATGGGAAATGTCATGCAGTTCCTAACAGCTGCAATTGTTTTCATTACCATATTGTGAAGCATCATCGGAACATTGATGTAAGTTTTTTGGGAACATACCAAGTGACACTGGAATGTAAGACTATGCCTCGTTTTTTCATGGCATAATCAATTTTGCTTTTCTTATTAACTGTATTAGATTTTTTTTTTTTTTTTGTTTATGGCTATTCACATTTTGAATGTATATACAGTGGAACCCCGGTTTTCATCTTTAGTCCGTTCCAGAAGTTCGGCTGAAAACGATTTGTACGAAAACTGAAGTATTATTTCCCATGAGAAATAATGTAAATCCAATTAATCCGTTCCAGACACTCAAAAAATGATTAAAAAAAAATACATTTTATAGAGAAGAACTATAGTTTTACATACAGAAAACAATGAGAAATAAATATAAAGCACTAATGAAATCAGTAAATGAACATTTAAATCACTTTTACCTTTATTGAAGACTCTTGTTGGCATATGGAAGATGGAGAGGAGAGGGGGGGAGGGGTTATTTCTACTGCCATCACTACCACCCTCCACCACCACCACCACCACCACCACTACCACCCTCTACCACCACCATTACCACCCTCTACCACCATCATTACCACCCTCTACCACCATCACTACCACCCTCTACCACCCTCTACCACCATCACTACCACCCTCTACCACCATCACTACCACCCTCTACCACCATCACTACCACCCTCTACCACCATCACTACCACCCTCTACCACCATCACTACCACCCTCTACCACCATCACTACCACCCTCTAACACCATCACTACCACCCTCTACCACCATCACTACTACCCTCTACCACCATCACTACTACCCTCTACCACCATCACTACCACCCTCTACCACCATCGCTACCACCCTCTACCACCATCATTACCACCCTCTACCACCATCACTACCGCCCTCTACCACCATCACTACCACCCTCTACCACCATCACTACCACCCTCTACCACCATCACTATCACCCTCTACCACCATCACTACCACCCTCTACGGGTAACAAAGGCAGACTGAGTCACAAATGTATGAGCAGCCGCGTCCTGCAGGCTGGCAGATGTATCTGGTACGGACAATTTCTGAGCGGATGTACGAAAACTGGGAAAATTTCGCTGAAAAAAGTGATCGAAAACTGAATTGTACGATAACTGGACCGGATGAAAACTGGGGTTCCACTGTACCGTATTCATGTTTTACTCTCTTTTTTTTATGTAGGCCAAATTTGGTGGTGTGCAGGAGCTGACAGAGCAGGGCAAGAAACCAGGTGATGTTGCCGTTCTGAAACGGGGCCAAAGATACGTGTATTATTTAGTCACTAAGGTATGTGTACTTTTTTGTGCTGACTTTCCTTGCAGTATGTGGTGGTGATCTATTTTTACATCTTGCTTACGAACTCTATCCATACTAAAGTTGTTGATCATTGTTATTTGATGTAATATTGTACTAGCTATCCTAATCATTTACTGCTGGATTGAGTTAGTGCATCGGTTTCACTTTATTTACCAAATAATGTGGTGTTACTATGGATTTTTTTTTTCCCCAACAAGTTGGCCGTCTCCCTCTGAGGCAGGGCGACCCAAAAAAGAAAGAAAATCCCCAAAAAGAAATTAATTTCATCATCATTCAACACTTTCACCTCACTCACACATAATCACTGTTTTTTCAGAGGTGCTCAGAATACAACAGTTTAGAAGCATATACCTATAAAGATACACAACATATCCCTCCAAACTGCCACTATCCCAAACCCCTCCTTTAAAGTGCAGGCATTGTACTTCCCATTTCCAGGACTCAAGTCCGGCTATATAAAAATAACTGGTTTCCCTGAATCTCTTCAGTAAATATTACCCTGCTCACACTCCAACAGCTCATCAGGTCCCAAATGCCATTCGTTTCCATTCACTCCTATCTAACACGCTCACGCACGCTTGCTGGAAGTACAAGCCCCTCACCCACAAAAACCTCCTTTACCCCCCTCCCTCCAACTTTTTCGAGGACAACCCCTACCCCGCCTTCCTTACCCTACAGACTTGTACGCTCTCCATGCAATTCTACTTTGATCCAGTCTCTCTAAATGACTGAACCACCTCAACAACCCCTCTTCAGCTCTCTGACTAATACTTTTATTAATTCCACACCTCCTAATTTCCACACTCCGAATTTTCTGTATAATATTCACACCACACATTGCCCTTAGACAGGACATCCCCACTGCTTCCAACCACCTCCTCACTGCAGCATTTACAACCCAAGCTTCACACCCACATAAGAGTGTTGGTACTACTATACTTTCATACATTTCCTTCTTTGCCTCCATAGATAACGTTTTTTTGTCTCCACATATACCTCAACACACCACTCGCCTTTTTTCCTTCATCAATTCTATGATTCACTTCATTCTTCATACCCAATTTGATATCCAATTTTTCTTTAAATCATTTGATACCCTCATCACCTTACTCTTTTCTATGTTCACTTTCAGCTTTCTACCTTTGCACACACTCCCAAACTCATCTACTAACTTTTGCAGTTTTTCTTTAGAATCTCCCATAAGCACAGTATCATCAGCAAAAAGTAACTGTGTCAATTCCCATTTTGTATTTGATTCCCCATAATTTAATCCCACCCCTCTCCCGAACACCCTAGCATTTACTTCTTTTACAACCCCATCTGTAAATATATTAAACAACCATGGTGACATTACACATCCCTATCTAAGACCTACTTTTACTGGGAAGTAGTCTCCCTCTCTTCTACACACCCTAACCCGAGCCTCGCTATTCTCATAAAAACTCTTTACAGCATTTAGTAACTTACCACCTATTCCATATACAGTGGACCCCCGGTTCGCGAAGTCATCGGTATCCGATAAATCCGGTATCCGAAGCATTATATTGCAAAAAATTTGCCTCGGTTCCCATTACAAAACCCGGTATGCGATATGATTCGTACGAGACGTGGCCATGTGTGGCCTGAACTGCCCCATGTGCACCAGTGTTTACAAGCCAGTCAGTGTGCGCGCATCTAAGAATACATTCGGTACATTCCATATTATCCATATTATCACTGTTTTTGGTGCTTGTTTCTGCAAAATAAGTCACCATGGGCCCCAAGAAAGCTTCTAGTGCCAACCCTGTGGATAAAAAGGGTGAGAATTAGTATGGAAATTAAGAAAGATTTTGAAGGGTTTGGGGCTAACCCTGAGAAGCCTATGCCAGTTGTGGACTCCATTGTGCCTTCTTCAAAAATTAAGGAAATGTGTGCAAAGTGGGTTAAACTGCAAACCTTTATGGATGAAAATCACCCTAACACAGCTATTGCAAGCCGTGCTGGTGACTATTACAACGACAAAGTTATGGCCCATTTTAGGAAAGTCATAAAGGAATGAGAGGTACAGGCCTCTATGGACAGATATGTTGTGCGACAGAAGTCCAGTGACTCTCAAGCTGGTCCTAGTGGCATTAAAAGAAGAAGGGAAGTAACCTCAGAAAAGGACTTGATACCTCAAGTCCTAATGGAAGGGGATTCCCCTTCTAAACATTAAACATTTCGAAACTCTCCCCTCCTCCCATCCCATCAATCATCACCAGATCTTCATTAAAGGTAAGTGTCAATTATTCTGTTGTGATTACTCTATTGTTATTATTGTTACTGTAATTATTCTATTGCATTAAACTTAATATTTCATGTGGTAAAAGTTTTTTTTCATACTTTTGGGTGTCTTGCACGGGTTAATTTGATTTCCATTATTTCTTATGGGGAAAATTGATTTGCTTTCCGATAATTTTGCTTTACAATGAGCTCTCAGGAACGGATTAATAACGTGAACCGGGGGTCCACTGTACTTGTAACATCTGCCGCGTTGCTCCCCTATCCACTCTATCATATGCCTTTTCTAAATCCATAAATGCAATAAAAACTTCCCTACCTTTATCTAAATAATGTTCACATATATGCTTCAATGTAAACACTTGATCTACACATCCCCTACCCACTCTAAAACCTCCTTGCTCATCCGCAATCCTACATTCTGTCTTGCCTCTAATTCTTTCAATAATAACCCTGCCGTACACTTTTCCTGGTATACTCACTAAACTTATTCCTCTATAATTTTTACAATCTCTTTTGTTCCCCTTTCCTTTATATAAAGGGTCTATACATGCTCTCTGCCAATCCCTAGGTACCTTCCCCTCGTTCATACATTTATTAAACAAAAATATCAACCACTCCAACACTATATCCCCCTCTTCTGTAATGATCCCATCAGTTCCAGCTGCTTTACCCCCTTTCATTCTATGTAATGCCTCACACACCTTCCTCACACTCACATCCTGCTCTTCACTCCTACAAGATGGTATACCTCCCTGACCAGTGCATGAAATTACCGCCTCCCTTTCTTCGTTGACATTTAAAAGCTCCTCAAAATATTCTCGCCATCCACCCAGTACCTCCATCTCCCCATCTACTAACTCCCCTACTGTTTTTAACTGACATATCCATTCGTTCTCTAGGCTTTCTTAACTTGTTTAACTCGCTCCAAAATTTTTTCTTATTTTCATTAAAAATTCTTGACAGTGCCTCTCCCCCTGTATCATCTGCTCTCCTTTTGCACTCTCTCACCACTCTCTTCACCTTTCTTTTACTCTCCATATACTCTACTCTTCGTATAACACTTCTGCTTTGTAAAAACCTCTCATAAGCTTCCTTTTTTTCTTTTATCACACCCTTTACTTCATCATTCCATCAATCACTCCTCTTTCCTCCTGCACCCACCCTCCTATAACCACAAACTTCTGCCCCACATTCTAATACTGCATTTTTTAAACTATTCCAACCCTCTTCAACCCCCCCCCCCCCCTACTCATACTTGCACCAGCCTACCTTTCTGCCAGTAGTTGCTTATATCTCACCCGAGCAAAGTAACATTTATGAAGGGGTTCAGGGAAACCGGCAGGCCGGACTTGAGTCCTGAAGATGGGAAGTACAGTGCCTGCACTCTGAAGGAGGGGTGTTAATATTGCAGTTTAAAAACTGTAGTGTAAAGCACCCTTCTGGCAAGACAGTGATGGAGTGAATGATGGTGAAAGTTTTTCTTTTTCGGGCCACCCTGCCTTGGTGGGAATCGGCCAGTGTGATAATAAAAAAAAAATATAAAAAAAATCTCACCCGAACTTCCTCCTCCCTTAGTTTATACACTTTCACCTCCCTCTTACTTGTTGTCATTTTCCTCTTGTCCCATCTACCTTATACTCTAACTGTAGCAACAACTAAATAATGATTCGATATATCAGTTGCCCCTCAATAAACGTGTACATCCTGGAGCCTACCTATCAACCTTTTATCAACCAATACATAATCTAATCTAGGTAGTAGGTTGGTAGACAGCAACTGCCCAGGGAGGTACTACCGTCCTGCCAAGTGAGTGTAAAATGGAGGCCTGTAATCGTTTTACACGATGGTAGGATTGCTGGTGTCTTGTTTTTTCTGTCTCGTACACATGCAAGATTTCAGGTACGTCTTGCTACTTCTACTTGCACTTAGGTCACACTACACATACATGTACAAGCATATATATACACACACCCCTCTGGGTTTTCTTCTATTTTCTTTCTAGTTATTGTTCTTGTTTATTTCCTCTTGCCTCCATGGGGTAGTGGAACAGAATTCTTCCTCTGTAAGCCATGTGTGTTGTAAGAGGTGACTAAAATGTCAGGAGCAAGGGGCTAGTAACCCCTTCTCCTGTATATAATACTAAATGTAAAAGGAGAAACTTTCGTTTTTTCTTTTGGGCCACCCTGCCTTGGTGGGATACGGCCGGTGTGTTGAAAGAAGAAGACATAATCTAATAAACTACTTTCATTGCGTGCTATATCATACCTTGTATATTTATTTATCCTCTTTTTCATAAAATATGTATTACTTATTACCAAACCTCTTTCTACACATAGCTCGATTAAAGGCTCCCAATTTTCATTTACCCCTGGCACCCCAAATTTACCTACTACTCCCTCCACAACATTTTTACCCACTTTGGCATTGAAATCCCCAACCACAAGTACTCTCACACTTGGTTCAAAACCCCCCATGCATTCACTCAACATTTCCCAAAATTTCTCTCTCTCCTCTACACTTCTCTCTTCTCCAGGTGCATATATGCTTACTATAACCCACTTTTCACATCCAACCTTTATTTTACTCCACATAATTCTTGAATTAATACATTTATAGTCCCTCTTTTCTGGCCATAGCTTATCCTTCAACATTATTGCTACTCCTTCTTTAGCTCTAACTCTTTTTGAAACCCCTGACCTAATTCCATTTATTCCTCTCCATTGAAACTCTCCCACCCCCTTCAGCTTTGTTTCACTTAAAGCTAGGACAAGCAGCAGCTTCTCATTCGTAACATCCACAATCATCTCTTTCTTATCATCCGCACAACATCCACGCACATTCAGACATCCCACTTTGACAATTTTCTTTAGCCTTTTTAGTAATTATTACAGGAAAGGGGGTTACTAGCCCATTGTTCCTGGCATTTTAGTTGACTTTTACAACACACATGGCTTATGGAGGAAAGATTCTTATTCCACTTCCCCATGGATATAAAAGGAAAAGTAATAAGACCAAGAACTATTAAGATAAAATCAAAGAAAACTCAGATGAGTGTGTATAAATGTGTACATGTATGTGTAGTGTGACCTAAGTGTAAGTAGAAGTAGCAAGACGTACCTGTAATCTTGCATATTTAACCCTTTGAGGGTTTTCGTCGTACTAGTACATTTTAAGCGTAGGGGTTTTTGACGTACTAGTACGCATAAATTCTAGCGGCCTCAAATCTAGTGGGAGAAAGCTGGTAGGCCTTCATATGAAAGAATGTGTCTATGTGGTCAGTGTGCACAGTCTAAAAAAAATCCTGCAGCACACAGTGCATAATGAGAAAAAAAAAACTTGGACCATTTTTTTGGAGTAAATCAGCGACTTTGCAGTGTATTTTCGTATGGTATTTATTGTTGTATTCTAGTTTTCTTGGTCTCATTTTATAGAATGGAAGACATATTACAGAAATTGAGATGATTTTGGCTGGTTTTACAAAGAAAGGTGCCTTGAAATTGAGCTCAAAGTAGCAGAAATGTTCGATTTTTACCAAACTTCAAAAGTAAACAAATCGTGCCAAGCATGCAATACACGTCAACTGGTGAGTCTAATATTCTTTCACAAGTGCACCAATAATATTTATACCATTTTTTACACTAATGCAGTAGTCTGCATAACAGTAAATCTTATATTTTTTGTGAGAATAAAAATTCAAAATGGAAAGCAAAAGAATATAAGAGGGGCCTTGAGACGTGACTAATGACTAGAGGAAATGTCATTTTAGTGCCAGGAATGTCTTTCTTGTTTATTCTGGACCCTATTCGGAAATTGGTATCTTTTGAAATTTGTGTGAAATTGGCAAAATTGCTAAATTCTGACCACTGTACTGGATAGTTGAATTTCATAAATGGGTGGTTTCTTGCACCATTCGATAGAAAAAATGGAGTTCTAGCGAAATATTCATGTTTTTTGTCGACTAGTACAGCAAAATTGGCCAAAAATGGGGCTCAAATTGGGCAAAATCGCCGATGCGTAAACATCGCCGAGACCGCTAACTTTGCGAGAGCATAATTTCGTAAGTTTTCTATCAAATTTCAAACTTTTGGTGTCTTTATGATCGGGAAAAGATTCTCTATCTTTTCATAAGAGAATTTTTTTTTTTTTTTTTAAATTTGGCCGACCCTGAGAACGAGTTTCGGAGAGGGCCTGTCGACCCTCAAAGGGTTAAGAGACAGACAAAAGACACCAGCAATCCTACCATCATGTGAAACAATTACAAGCTTTCGTTTTACACTCACTTGGCAGGACGGTAGTACCTCCCTGGGCGGCTGCTGTCTACCAGCCTACTACCTACAATGGATACATAATAATTTTCATCACTGTACTTAACCAAAAGATTTATACAGTATCAATAACTTTTAACTAGAGAATTGAGCACTCAGCAAGAAAAAGAATTAGATTGGGAAATCTTTAAAAATCTTCTTTAATAGGATAAAAAATCTTCAATGAACAGGTAATAAGCAAATGGCATCACACATTGAAATGTTTGATGAAAGTTGTTGTACTATTTTCCCATTAACCCTTTGAGGGTCGATAGGCCCTCTCCGAGACTCATTCTCAGGGTTGGCCAAATTTAGAAAAAAAAAAAAAAATCTTAGGAAAAGATAGAGAATCTTTTCCTGATCATAATGACACCAAAATTATGAAATTTGATGGAAAACTTAGGGAATTATGCTCTCGCGAAGTTAGCGGTCTCAGCGATGTTTACGCATCGGCAATTTTGCCCACTTTGAGCCCCATTTACGGCCAATTCCACTGTACTAGTCGACAAAAAACATGAATATTTCGCTAGAACTCCATTTTTTCTATCGAATGAGTACAAGAAACCACCCATTTACCAATTTCAACTATCCAATACAGTGGTCAGAATTTAGCAATTTTGCCAGTTTCACACAAATTTCAAAAATGCCAATTTCCAAATAGGGTCTAGAATAAACAAGAAAGACATTCCTTGCACCAAAATGACATTTCCTCTGTTCATTAGTCATGTCTCAAGGCCCCTCTTACATTCTTTTGCTTTCCACTTTGAATTTTTATTCTCACAAAAAATTAGAAGATTTACTGTTATGCAGACTACTGCATTAGTGTAAAAAATGGTATAAATAATATTGGCGCACTTGCAAAAGAACATTAGACTCACCAGTTGATGTGTATTGGACGCTTGGCATGATTTGTTTACTTTTGAACTTTGGTAAAAATCGAACATTTCTGCTACTTTGAGCTCAATTTCAAGGTACTTTTCATTGTAAAACCAGTCAAAATCATCTCAATTTCTGTAATATGTCTTCCATTCTATAAAATGAGACCAAGAAAACTAGAATACAACAATAAATACCATACAAAAATACAGTGCAAAGTCGCTGTTTTATTCCAAAAAAAACGGTCAGTTTTTTTTTTCTCATTATGCACTGTGTGCTGCAGGATTTTTTTTATACTGTGCACACTGACCACATAGACCCATTCTTTCATATGTAGGCCTACCAGCTTTCTCCCACTAGATTTGAGGGCGCTAGAATTTAGGCGTACTAGTACGTCAAAAACCCTGGGTCGTAAGCCGTACTAGTACGGCCGAAACCCTCAAAGGGTTAAAAAATTTCTACCCCCTTGGGTATATTGGGATATTGGCAGTTTGGAGGGATATGTTGTGTATCTTTATACGTATATGCTTCTAAACTGTTGTATCCTGAGCACCTCTGCAAAAGCAGTGATAATGTGTGAGTGTGGTGAAAGTGTTGAATGATGATGAAAGTATTTTCTTTTTGGGGATTTTCTTTCTTTTTTGGGTCACCCTGCCTCGGTGGGAGACAACCGACTTGTTGAAAAAAAAAAAAAAAAAGTGCTCTAATTGCTTCACTTGAAATAGGAAAGATTTAAGCTTAGGTGTCAAACAGTACTGGAATGCTCATTATTTTTATTATTTTTTTTTATTATCACAGTGGCCGATTCCCACCAAGGCAGGGTGGCCCGAAAAAGAAAAACTTTCACCATCATTCACTCCATCACTGTCTTGCCAGAAGGGTGCTTTACACTACAGTTTTTAAACTGCAACATTAACACCCCTCCTTCAGAGTGCAGGCACTGTACTTCCCATCTCCAGGACTCAAGTCCAGCCTGCTGGTTTCCCTGAACCCCTTCATAAATGTTACTTTGCTCACACTCCAACAGCACGTCAAGTATTAAAAACCATTTGTCTCCATTCACTCCTATCAAACACGCTCACGCATGCCCGCTGGAAGTCCAAGCCCCTCGCACACAAAACCTCCTTTACCCCCTCCCTCCAACCTTTCCTATGCCGGCCCCTACCCCGCTTTCCTTCCACTACAGACTGATACACTCTTGAAGTCACTCTGTTTCGCTCCATTCTCTCTACATGTCCGAACCACCTCAACAACACTTCCTCAGCCCTCTGGGCAACAGTTTTGGTAATCCCGCACCTCCTCCTAACTTCCAAACTACGAATTCTCTGCATTATATTCACACCACACATTGCCCTCAGACATGACATCTCCACTGCCTCCAGCCTTCTCCTCGCTGCAACATTCATCACCCATGCTTCACACCCATATAAGAGCGTTGGTAAAACTATACTCTCATACATTCCCCTCTTTGCCTCCAAGGACAAAGTTCTTTGTCTCCACAGACTCCTAAGTGCACCACTCACCCTTTTCCCCTCATCAATTCTATGATTCACCTCATCTTTCATAGACCCATCCGCTGACATGTCCACTCCCAAATATCTGAATACATTCACCTCCTCCATACTCTCTCCCTCCAATCTGATATCCAATCTTTCATCACCTAATCTTTTTGTTATCCTCATAACCTTACTCTTTCCTGTATTCACTTTTAATTTTCTTCTTTTGCGCACCCTACCAAATTCATCCACCAATCTCTGCAACTTCTCTTCAGAAACTCCCAAGAGCACAGTGTCATCAGCAAAGAGCAACTGTGACTACTCCCACTTTATGTGTGATTCTTTATCTTTTAACTCCACACCTCTTGCCAAGACCCTCACATTTACTTCTCTTGCAACCCCATCTATAAATATATTAAACAACCATGGTGACATCACACATCCTTGTCTAAGGCCTACTTTTACTGGGAAATAATTTCCCTCTTTCCTACATACTCTAACTCGTAAAAACTCTTCACTGCTTTCAGTAACCTACCTCCTACACCATACACCTGCAACATCTGCCACATTGCCCCCCTATCCACCCTGTCATATGCCTTTTCCAAATCCATAAATGCCACAAAGACCTCTTCAGCCTTATCTAAATACTGTTCACTTATATGTTTCACTGTAAACACCTGGTCCACACACCCCCTACCTTTCCTGAAGCCTCCTTGTTCATCTGCTATCCTATTCTCCATCTTACTCTTAATTCTTTCAATAATAACTCTACCATACACTTTACCAGGTATACTCAACAGACTTCTTCTTCTTTCAACGTACCAGCCGTATCCCACTGAGGTGGGGTGGCCCAAAAGAAAAAACTAAAGTTTCTCCTTTTAAATTTAGTAATATATACAGGAGAAGGGGTTACTAGCCCCTTGCTCCTGGCATTTTAGTCGCCTCTTAAGACACGCATGGCTTACAGAGGAAGAATTCTGTTCCACTTCCCCATGGAGACTCAACAGACTTATCCCCCTATAATTTTTGCACTCTCTTTTGTCCCCTATGCCTTTATACAAAGGACCTATGCATGCTCTCTGCCAATCCCTCGGTACCTTACCCTCTTCCATACATTTATTAAATAATTGCACCAACCACTCCAAAACTATATCCCCACCTGCTTTTAACATTTCTGTCTTTATCCCATCAATCCCGGCTGCCTTACCCCCTTTCATTTTACCTACTGCCTCACAAACTTCCCCCACACTCACAACTGGCTCTTCCTCACTCTACAAGATGTTATTCCTCCTTGCCCTATACACGAAATCACAGCTTCCCTATCTTCATCAACATTTAACAATTCCTCATTATTTTTAAGTCATCAGTAAGACCTAAGGCCAACCTGGAGGTTACATAAATGTCTTGTTATAGGGTACAACAGAAAGATACCATTGTCTTCCTGTTTTATCCTGAGCTTCAACTTTAAATGCTGTACAGTGGAACCTCTACTTGCGAGCACATCCATGTGCGAGCAGTTAATGGGTTGATTTTTTGCTTCCATACGCGAGCAAAATTTCCATAAGCGAGCAGACCTCAAGGGAGGTTCCTTGATGCTGGTGAGGGCCTCTTGCTCTTGATCTAGGGAATTGTCTCATTTGTTTGTTGAACTATCTTATTGAAACTTGGACTATGTATGATGGAAAGTAACGTACACCAAAAATGAAAGAAATCGGACCATAAATAATGGAACTCACTTCTCAGCAATTAGCCACCCCTTAGCAGTATTTTCGTATGGTTTTTATGGTTGTATTCTCGTTTTTGGTCTCATTTGATAGAATGGAAGATATATTACAGAAATGGATATGATTTTGATTGCTTTCATGACAAAAAGTACCTTGAAATTGAGCTCAGTGAGTGAGAAATGCTCGTTTGCTTGACTATGTTCAAGAGTAAACAAATGTCTATTCCAATATGCGGTCGTGAATGGGTTGACATTATTTATACAATTATTGCAATAAGGCATAACAGTAAACCTTATATTTTTTGTGTGAATAAAAATTACAAATTACAGGTACAATCCGACTTACGACCGAGTTTGGTTCCGAGAAACCGGTCGTAAGTCGATATGGACGTAAATCGAACCTTACTACTGAATATCAACATCACATTTTTGTAATGCCTTTATTTTATTGTTTTATTTTGGTATTTCATTTTTTACTTTAGTTTTTATGCTGTTAGTACTGTATTTTATACTGTAAAGTTTAGGATAAACACTGTGTACAGCACAAACAGTTGTTTATTTCCCAGAAATTTGGCATAAAAAACAAGGTCGTAAGTCGAATGGTCGTATGTCGAGCAGGTCGTAAGTCCGATGGTAGGTGTATTTATATTGTAATAATAAAAATAATAATAATAATAATAATAATTATAGGTAGTAGGTTGGTAGACGAGCAGGTCGTAAGTCCGATGGTAGGTGTATTTATATTGTAATAATAAAAATAATAATAATAATAATAATAATATGTATAATAATACGTATAATAATAATAATAGTATACATGTAATATAATACAATAATAATAATAATAATATAATACGTATACTAATAATACATATACGTATAATAATAATGTACTACATAATAATAATTACAATAATAGACGGCTTCAAAAGGCTGGAGCAATGGGCTAGTAACCCCTTCTCCTGTAAACATTTACTAAAAAAGAGAAGAAGAAAAACTTTATAAAACTGGGATGCTTGAATGTGCGTGGATGTAGTGCGGATGACAAGAAACATATGATTGCTGATGTTATGAATGAAAAGAAGTTGGATGTCCTGGCCCTAAGCGAAATAAAGCTGAAGGGGGTAGGGGAGTTTCAGTGGGGGGAAATAAATGGGATTAAATCTGGAGTATCTGAGAGAGTTAGAGCTAAGGAAGGGGTAGCAATAATGTTGAAGGATCAGTTATGGAAGGAGAAAAGAGAATATGAATGTGTAAATTCAAGGATTATGTGGATTAAAGTAAAGGTTGGATGCGAAAAGTGGGTCATAATAAGCGTGTATGCACCTGGAGAAGAAAGGAATGTAGAGGAGAGAGAGAGAATTTGGAAGATATTAAGTGAATGTATAGGAACCTTTGAACCAAGTGAGAGAGTAATTGTGGTAGGGGACCTGAATGCTAAAGTAGGAGAAACTTTTAGAGAGGGTATGGTAGGTAAGTTTGGGGTGCCAGGTGTAAATGATAATGGGAGCCCTTTGATTGAGCTTTGTATAGAAAGGGGTTTAGTTATAGGTAATACATATTTTAAGAAAAAGAAGATAAATAAGTATACAAGATATGATGTAGGGCGAAATGACAGTAGTTTGTTGGATTATGTATTGGTAGATAAAAGACTGTTGAGTAGACTTCAGGATGTACATGTTTATAGATGGGCCACAGATATATCAGATCACTTTTTAGTTGTAGCTACACTGAGAGTAAAAGGTAGATGGGATACAAGGAGAATAGAAGCATCAGGGAAGAGAGAGGTGAAGGTTTTTAAACTAAAAGAGGAGGCAGTTAGGGTAAGATATAAACAGCTATTGGAGGATAGATGGGCTAATGAGAGCATAGGCAATGGGGTCGAAGAGGTATGGGGTAGGTTTAAAAATGTAGTGTTAGAGTGTTCAGCAGAAGTTTGTGGTTACAGGAAAGTGGATGCGGGAGGGAAGAGGAGCGATTGGTGGAATGATGATGTAAAGAGAGTAGTAAGGGAGAAAAAGTTAGCATATGAGAAGTTTTTACAAAGTAGAAGTGATGCAAGGAGGGAAGAGTATATGGAAAAAAAGAGAGAGGTTAAGAGAGTGGGGAAGCAATTTAAAAAGAGAGCAAATGAGAGAGTGGGTGAAATGTTATCAACAAATTTTGTTGAAAATAAGAAAAAGTTTTGGAGTGAGATTAACAAGTTAAGGAAGCCTAGAGAACAAATGGATTTGTCAGTTAAAAATAGGAGAGGAGAGTTATTAAATGGAGAGTTAGAGGTATTGGGGAGATTGAGGGAATATTTTGAGGATTTGTTAAATGTTGATGAAGATGGGGAAGCTGTGATTTCGTGTATAGGGCAAGGAGGAATAACATCTTGTAGGAGTGAGGAAGAGCCAGTTGTGAGTGTGGGGGAAGTTTGTGAGGCATTAGGTAAAATGAAAGGGGGTAAGGCAGCTGGTATTGATGGGATAAAGATAGAAATGTTAAAAGCAGGTGGGGATATAGTTTTGGAGTGGTTGGTGCAATTATTTAATAAATGTATGGGAGGGTAAGGTACCTAGGGATTGGCAGAGAGCATGCATAGTTCCTTTGTATAAAGGCAAAGGGGACAAAAGAGAGTGCAAAAATTTATTATTTTTTTTATTAACACACTGGCCAATTCCCACCAAGGCAGGGTGGCCCAAAAAAGAAAAACTTTCACCATCATTCACTCCATCACTGTCTTGCCAGAAGGGTGCTTTACACTACAGTTTTTAAACTGCAACATTAACACCCCTCCTTCAGAGTGCAGGCACTGTACTTCCCATCTCCAGGACTCAAGTCCGGCCTGCCGGTTTCCCTGAATCCCTTCATAAATGTTACTTTGCTCACACTCCAACAGCACATCAAGTATTAAAAACCATTTGTCTCCATTCGCTCCTATCAAGCACGCTAACCCATGCCTGCTGGAAGTCCAAGCCCCTCGCACACAAATCCTCCTTTACCCCCTCCCTCCAACCTTTCCTAGGCCGACCCCTACCCCGCCTTCCTTCCACTACAGACTGATACACTCTTGAAGTCATTCTGTTTTGCTCCATTCTCTCTACATGTCCGAACCACCTCAACAACCCTTCCTCAGCCCTCTGGACAACAGTTTTGGTAATCCCGCACCTCCTCCTAACTTCCAAACTATGAATTCTCTGCATTATATTCACACCACACATTGCCCTCAGACATGACATGTCCACTGCCTCCAGCCTTCTCCTCGCTGCAACATTCATCACCCATGCTTCACACCCATATAAGAGCGTTGGTAAAACTATACTCTCATACATTCCCCTCTTTGCCTCCAAGGACAAAGTTCTTTGTCTCCACAGACTCCCAAGTGCACCGCTCACCCCCTTGTAGGGGGATAAGTCTGTTGAATATACCTGGTAAAGTGTATGGTAGAGTTATTATTGAAAGAATTAAGAGTAAGATGGAGAATAGGATAGCAGACGAACAAGGAGGCTTTAGGAAAGGTAGGGGGTGTGTAGACTAGGTGTTTACAGTGAAACATATAAGTGAACAGTATTTAGATAAGGCTAAAGAGGTTTTGTGGCATTTATGGATTTGGAAAAGGCATATGACAGGGTGGATAGGGGGGCAATGTGGCAGATGTTGCAGGTGTATGGTGTAGGAGGTAGGTTACTGAAAGCAGTGAAGAATTTTTATGGGGATAGTGAGGCTCAAGTTAGAGTATGTAGGAAAGAGGGAAATTATTTCCCAGTAAAAGTAGGCCTTAAACAAGGATGTGTGATGTCACTGTGGGTGTTTAATATATTTATAGATGGGGTTGTAAGAGAAGTAAATGCGATGGTCTTGGCAAGAGGCGTGGAGTTAAAAGATAAAGAATCACACATAAAGTGGGAGTTGTCACAGTTGCTCTTTGCTGATGACACTGTGCTCTTGGGAGATTCTGAAGAGAAGTTGCAGAGGTTGGTGGATGAATTTGGTAGGGTATGTAAAAGAAAAAAATTAAAAGTGAATACAGGAAAGAGTAAGGTTATGAGGATAACAAAAAGATTAGGTGATGAAAGATTGGATATCAGATTGGAGGGAGAGTGTATGGAGGAGGTGAATGTATTCAGATATTTGAGAGTGGACGTGTCAGCGGATGGGTCTATGAAAGATGAGGTGAATCATAGAATTGATAAGGGGAAAAGGGTGAGTGGTGCACTTAGGAGTCTGTGGAGACAGAGAACTTTGTCCTTGGAGGCAAAGAGGGAAATGTATGAGAGTATAGTTTTACCAATGCTCTTATATGGGTGTGAAGCATGGGTGATGAATGTTGCAGCGAGGAGAAGGCTGGAGGCAGTGGAGATGTCATGTCTGAGGGCAATGTGCAGTGTGAATATGATGCAGAGAATTCATAGTTTGGAAGTTAGGAGGAGGTGCGGGATTGCCAAAACTGTTGTCCAGAGGGCTGAGGAAGTGTTGTTGAGGTGGTTCGGACATGTAGAGAGAATAGAACGAAACAGAATGACTTCAAGAGTGTATCAATCTGTAGTGGAAGGAAGGCGGGGTAAGGGCCGGCCTAGGAAAGGTTGGAGGGAGGGGGTAAAGGAGGTTTTGTGTGCGAGGGGCTTGGACTTCCAGCAGGCATGCGTGAGCGTGTTTGATAGGAGTGAATGGAGACAAATGGTTTTTAATACTTGACGTGCTGTTGGAGTGTGAGCAAAGTAACATTTATGAAGGGATTCAGGGAAACCGGCAGGCCGGACTTGAGTCCTGGAGATGGGAAGTACAGTGCCTGCACTTTGAAGGAGGGGTGTTAAAGTTGCAGTTTAAAAACTGTAGTGTAAAGCACCCTTCTGGCAAGACAGTGATGGAGTGAATGATGGTGAAAGTTTTTCTTTTTCGGGCCACCCTGCCTTGATGGGAATCAGCCAGTGTGTTAATAAAAAATAATAAAAAAAATTCAAAAGTCCGTCACTAGATGGCAGTGTTTACCACAACAAAGAGGGAGCAGTTGTGGCTGCCTCCACCTGTTACATAATGACATATTTTATTCATTCTAGAGTATATATCAGGTTTTTATGTTATTTATAGTGTATATTATTTCATATTAGATGAACTGTGATAGATAAATAAGCCGTAGAGTTGATAGCAAAATATTCAAGGAGTATTTTGTCCTGTCTCCATACAAATTCTCGTTGGCCACTGCCACTGCCACACTTTTTTTTTTTTTAACAAGTCGGCCATCTCCCACCGAGGCAGGGTGACCCAAAAAAGAAAGAAAATCCCCAAAAAGAAAATGCTTTCATCATCATTCAACACTTTCACCTCACTCACACGTAATCACTGTTTTTGCAGAGGTGCTCAGAACACAACAGCTTAGAAGCATATACCTATAAAGATACACAACATATCCCTCCAGACTGCCAACATCCCAAACCCCTCCTTTAGAGTGCAGGCATTGTACTTCCCATTTCCAGGACTCAAGTCCGGCTATATAAAAATAACCGGTTTCCCTGAATCCCTTCACCAAATATCACCCTACTCACTCTCCAACAAATCGTCAGGTCCCAAATACCATCCGTCTCCACTCACTCCTATCAAACACGCTCACGCACGCCCGCTGGAAGTCCAAGCCCCTCGCCCACAAAACCTCCTTTACCCCCTCCCTCCAACCTTTTCGAGGACGACCCCTACCCCGCCTTCCTTCCCCTACAGATTTATACACTCTCATTTAATGACATATTTTATTCATTCTAGAGTATATATCAGGTTTCTATGTTATTTATATTGTTTGTTATGTCATATTAGATGAACTGTGATAGATAAATAAGCCGTAGTGTTGATGATAGCGAAATATTCGAGGAGTATTTTGTCCTGTCTCCAAACACTCATCGGCCGCCGCCGCCGCCACATATATAATGACAAATTTTATTCATTCTAGAGTATATCAGGGTTCTATGTTATTTATATTGTTTGTTATGTCGTATTAGATGAACTGTGATTGATAAATAAGCCTTATACATGATATTAGTGAAATTATTCAGGAAGTATTTTGTCCGGTCTCCAGACAAACTGTCGTCCACCGCCGACACCGCCCATACCACTACATGAATTACATATTTTATTCATTTTAAAGTATAAATCAGGTTCTATGTTATTTATATTGTTTATTATGTCATATTAGATCAAGTGATATAGATAAATAAGCCGTAAAGTTCATAGCGAAATTATTGAAGTACAGAATTCCACTGGAATGGATTAATTGCATTTCAGTTAATTTGAATGAGAAAAATTGACTCTGCAAATGAGCAAATCCAGTCGCGAGCAAGGTAATGGAACGGATTAAACTCGCAAGTAGAGGTTCCACTGTAGATGAATTTGGATTCGGTAATATTTTGCGGTCTTTTCAACACACTTTGTGAATGTGTAAAATGTCTCATGGCACTTGCTTTGAAATTTGAGCCTGTATTTATGTGCAATATTGACAGTAAGCCCTCTTAAACCATAATCTCACATTGTGCTGTTTTGTTTAAACACAATTGAAAATGTGAAACTAAGATTTTGTAGCATGAGAAATTCATGTAACTCTCTTTTTTCTAACACTTTGGCCATTTCCCAAGGCAGGGTTACCCAGAAAAGAAGAAACACTTTCATCATCATTCACTCCATCACTCTTGCTAGAGGCATGCCTACACTACAATTATAAATCTAAAAAGAAATTTGGGTAGCACACACTAGATTTTCAGTCTGCTCACCAGGCCATTAGGAGCATTCCCCAGCCTCCACCTGTTCTTGCTAAGTGAGAACAAGTGATATACACTACACAGCATTATTCTTATATAACACATGTCTTCCAAAATTTATATAGCTTACAAATGCTTAATTTATATACAACACCTGTATAAAAAGTTTGAAGTGGCTGTTCAGTGCCTTAATTTCAAGAATCTATAAAGTATTGGACATTATCATAATTACACTAATTACTTATTCCCATGCTTCTAACAGTGATGCATGTATTTATCCCAGCTGTATTTTTGTAGTTGTTGAATATGTTATTGATTGAAAAGGAAGAGTGAATAAGAGTTTAAATAAGATGCCCCTGTTATATTATGAACATAGTATCTGCACTCTGAAGGAGAGGTGGTGATATTTGCAGTTTCGAGGGGCATCTGAACTGTATTATCAGTGTGTCTTTGGCAAGACAGTGAATGATGAAAGTCGTTCTTCTTTATTGGGTCACCCTTCTTTGGTGGGAGATGGCAGGTGTATTAAAAAAAAAAAGTATTGTTTTGAGAGAGGAGGTGGAGGCGTGATATTTCCCTGTTGACTCTAGCTTTGGTTTGGCCAAAGCATGTGGTCTTATTTTTCTCTTCTGCTATACACATTATTGGCCCCTCATACATAAATTTTACAATTTTTTTTTTTCATCTTTTTGGTTTAATCAGATGCATTTATCTTCAGTATATGTTTGTTTGATATAGATGTATTGAGTCCCTGTATATTTATCATACTTGATGAAGTCCAGTCATGGATGAAACATAGTAAGAAAGGTTTCACTGCAATCATAGTGTCTTTCTCACTGAGTCCCTACTATGTTTGATACAGTTTGATAAAGAAATGTGGCTTTTATTTTTACTTTCTTGCTGAGTGTGTGTCAGTTGATAAACCTTGCTTCATCCAACTCAGCCCAGTAGGCCCGCACTAACCCTCGTCACACTCTTCAAATGCTTCAAGTAACAACTGATAGAATGTGTGGCAAGTTACACTGTAGTAACTTTTACCTAGTAGAAAAGTGAAAAAAAAAAATTGATTGGCAAATTTTGAGGGGTATGGAACATAACCCAAGTTGTCCCTTATGTTCTTCACTCGTATTTAGCTATTTTTCATAAGGCACCAATCTTCAGGAACGTAATCCTGCATTATGAGAGGTTTAATTGTATGTAGTGTTTAGTATTTGAAGATAAAGATCTCATTAGCAGATACCTAGGGCATTTTAATATGAAAGTGTTTTGGTCCTAGGATTGTGTTCACTCCTAATGTACAATAATTCTACTTGGAATGAACAAGGAGCAAAAACATTTACATAATGAAATGTCCCAAGTGTTTACTCATGTGTCTTTCATCCACAACTTTTCCATTTCATATACACTGTACCAGATTTTCACCATCTAGTATCTGAATTAAGTGAAAAACTAGTAATTATGGAATTTTTCAGGAAAGGTATTGGCACAAACCAACCTATTTAAGTCTACGTTCATCTCTACAAGCTATGAAGCGCCACTCCCTACAGCACAGTGTAGCAGCTATAGCCATGCCTCGCATTGGATGTGGACTCGATGCTCTGGTATGGGATCGCGTGAGGGAGATCCTGACTGATGTCTTTAAAGATACCGATATTAAAATTTCTGTTTACACTATCTGAGGGTTTATATATAACTTCATAGGTACTTGAAGCAACTGTTTAAGCTTGCACATGCATCTCAAGGCTGTGGACTATGAGTACTGTCATGGGTGGGCATATTTTGAGGCAGTTTGATGTGTGCATGTGAGCTTCACAGTTTTACAACCCCAAGATAGACCATGAAAAAAAAAAAAGAGTATTTTATTATAAGCTTTAGAATATAGATGTTCGAGTTTCAGTAGCTCATTTGTCTTGGTCTGAGGAAAACGTATCCCTCTAATGGTTACACATTATTGCAATTTACATGGGGTAGGTTATTGTCAGAATGTTACAAATGATATTATCCAGAGCTGAAGAAATATTGCTTCATATAAGGAAAGCTGTACTAATAACCATGAAGGAAGGAAGGATTACATTCAAACTAAAGGCAGTTGCACAGCAGTGCGTGGATGCGTTATCCTTGCTGTTGTGTGTTTAGTGTTTGCTAATGATCTGGAATTGGGTAGAGAAATTCAGATAAACTTTTTTTTCAGAAAAGCACAATGTTTGTAGATAAACAAATGTAGGTAACATTAAGTGTTGAGCTTACAGTGTGGCAACCATATCAGATGTTTTCTGCAATGGTTCTTCAAATTAAAAAAAAAATTGTAATTTGTTTTCCAGAGACTTTTCCAGAATGTTGATAGTTTGGAACAGATATTATTTTTGGTGGGAAGTTTTCATTATATTACATATGTAAATTTGAGTAGATCTGCTAAGGTGTGTTTTTACCTGAGCCTAGAAGTAAGGACCCTCCTGGTGCTCCATTACCTAATACTTCGCACATTACGCTTACCAGTGAACACAGATTACCAAGGCTGAGTAATTATAAACTAAGTGCTGTTGGAGACATTTTGCAAGTGCTGGACACTTTATAAAGGGAATGATTCATTTGTAGGAAAACAAAATCAGCTGGCTAAATATCTGTGTGTGAATCTTGTGGAGTTATACTATAGATTGTAAACGTATAACTTAAGTACTATAATGTTTATCATCATGCATTAGACAACATAGCAATACTGGAAGCCTGATTTAAAAGTTCTGGCTTATATTAATTAATTAATGAATAATAAATTGTAAGCTTTAAAAAAGATACAGGTGTAATTCCTTTTCTGTTTTTAGGTTTTAAAAGTTATACCATGCAATACAGTACTAATTTTTTATATATAGTATTCTGCCGTTTGAATTTGTCAGATCCTGTATAGTGACTATAATTATGTTAACCATCAATGTGATTTGGCAGCTAATTTTCTCTTGCTACTGTATATGATTTATTTACTAAATAATACTTACCTAAAACATACAAGACCTTCAGGCTTTGTGAACAATAATAATTATTTTGCAGCTCTTAATACAGTAGCAAGGTATTAGAAAGTTTAAAATATAAAAGTATACAGTTCCTTTGTATCTGTTGCAGCCTCTTTTTTCACTTTGGGCTTAAAACTCAGATTTAGTATAAGGAAGAATTAGGAAAAAGGCCAAAGTTCCCAGAAAATGAATATCAGAAAAACATATGCACTTTTAATTTGTCATTAAAGTAAATATTTTTATGTTCAGCTTATTTT
>NC_091300.1:12631574-12727781 GCF_038502225.1 Cherax quadricarinatus
GAAGTAGATTAGTCCATTTCAGACCCCCAAACATACACATACAAATGCACTTACATAAATACACTTACATAATTGGTCACATTGGGAGGTGATCGTTAAGCTGGGGTCCACTGTATATATATATATATATATATATATACACACACACACACACACACACACACACACACACACACACACACACACACACACACACACACACACACACACACACACACACACACACACACATACACATACACATACAGTGGTCCCTCAATAATCGTCCGGCCTGAAAGTCGTCCATTTCGGAAATAGTCCTGTTTTTTCGTCAAAATATTGGCTCGCAAATGGTCCGGTAACTCGCTAATAGTCCTAATAGTCCTTCGTCCCGGACGCGTACTCATGCTCTGAGCCGCCTCGGCCTTTCCTTCCCAGCCAGTGTGCCATTGTTTACCAGTGAGTGACGGTCCCCTCATATGCTCCTACAAAATATTTCATAATATTCCATTGATTTTAGTGCTTGCAAGTGCTAAATAAGCTACCATGGCTCCAAAAAAAGCTTCTAGTGCCAGCCCTTTGGTAAAGAATGTGAGAAACACATAATTTATGAAAAAGTTTGTAGAAAAATACAAAGATGGTGGTGGTAGAGTGGAAGCATTTGTGATAGTGGTTGATGAACATAAGAAAGGAGGATCACTGCAGCAGGCCTGTTGGCCCATGCACAGCAGGTCCTTTACAATTCATCCCACTAATGAAACATTTTCCCAACCCAGTCCTCAATGCTACCCAAGAAATAAGCTCTGATAACTCTATCCACTCATTTGCAAGTCCCAAATGAGTGGATAGAGTTATCAGAGCTTATTTCTTGGGTAGCATTGAGGACTGGGTTGGGAAAATGTTTCATTAGTGGGATGAATTGTAAAGGACCTGCCGAGCATGGGCCAAGAGGCCTGCTGCAGTGATCCTCCTTTCTTATGTTCTTATGTTCATCAACTACTATCACAACTGCTTCCACTCTACCACCACCATCTTTGTATTTTTCTACAAACTTTTTCATAAATTATGTGTTTCTCACATTCTTTACCAAAGGGCTGGCACTAGAAACTTTCTTTGGTGGTAGTGATGGTGGTAACAGTTGTAATAGTGGTAGAAGGTCGTAGTGATGGTGGTAGTGGGTTCCTTCTTTAGTGATTCAGTGATTCTGCCAACTCCTCCAATGTTGTTGGAGTTATATAGGGCTACAAAATCCACCGCCGACTCAGCTGCTGCTTCACCACCATTATGGACGGCTTACACTCAGTGGCCCTTATATACCCAACAACAACACAACACACCTCTCGTGACATACGTAATGACTTATTTTATTCATTCTAGAGTATATTCCATGTTTCTATGTTATTAATATTGTTTATTATGTCATATTAGTTGAATTGTGATAGATAAATAAGCCATAGAGTTGATATTAGTGTCATATTCTCCAACAATAAACTTGCCATCCCTCCCTCACACAAACAAATAGCCAATAAGAACATAACAATGGAAGAACACTGCAGGTCTACAGGCCCATACAAGGCAGGTCCTTATCAAAATGACCTCCACCCAAAGCTTCCCAAGAATTTACTCCCGTACCCAATGACACAAATCAAACTCAGCTCCTCCAACTCGTATATTTGTCCAATCTCTTCTTAAAGCTACCCAAGGTCCTAGCCTCGATCACCCTACTGGTAAGTGTGATGTTAAATAAGAACTTAAGAAAGTAGGAACACTGGAACAGGCCTGCTGGCCCATACTAGGCTGGTCCTTCACAAATCCAACCCACTAACAGAACAAATGCTACCCAAGCAATAAGCTCAGGTGCAAGTCTGACTCAAATCCAACCCCTCTCACTCGTGTATTTATCCAACCTAAATTTGAAACTACCCAATGTTTTAGCTTCGATCACCCTACTAGGCAGACCGTTCCACTCATCAACTACCCCTATTACCAATGTTCATTTATACATTTTATTAGTGCCCTAGAGTCCTTATGGAGGGGGATTCCCCTTCCAAATAACCTCTCTTCCCTCTCTCCTCCTCCCTGTCTTCCATTCATCAACAACAGCCTTCAATAAAGGTAACTGTCATGTTGAATGTTCATTCTTTTGTGCATGTAAATCTATCTTTTAGGTAAAAAAAAAATTTTTGTTGATACTTCTAGGTGTCTGGAACGAATTAATTGGATTTACATTATTTCTTATGGGGAAAATTGATTCGAAAATCGTCCATTTCGATAATAGTCCCACTTCCAGGAACAGATTACGGACGATTATTGAGGGACCACTTTGTGTGTATGTGTGTGTGTGTGTGTGTGTGTGTGTGTGTATATATATATATATATAATATAATATATATATATATATATATATATATATATATATATATATATATATATATATATATATATATATATATATATATATATATATATATATATACAGTGGACCCCCGCATACCGTACGCATCACACAACGTTCAATCCGCATACCGCTTGCTTTTATCGCAAAAATTTTGCCTCGCATACCGCTCAAAAACCCGCTCACCGCTCTTCGTCCGAGACGCGTCCAATGTGCGCCCTTAGCAAGCCTCACATGTGCCGCCGGTGGCATTGTTTACCAGCCAGCCTCCGCGGTAACATCCAAGCATACAATCGGAACATTTCGTATTATTACAGTGTTTTTGGTGATTTTATCTGCAAAATAAGTGACCATGGGCCCCAAGAAAGCTTCTAGTGCCAACCCTACAGCAATAAGGGTGAGAATTACTATAGAGATGAAGAAAAAGATCATTGATAAATATGAAAGTGGAGTGCGTGTCTCCGAGCTGGCCAGGTTGTATAATAAACCCCAATCAACCATCGCTACTATTGGTGGTACAGCTGCTGCTGCTGCTGTAGTACTGTCTGCTGCTGCTGTAGCATCGTCTGCTGCTGCTGTAGCATCATCTGCTGCTGCTGTAGCACTGTCAGCTGCTGCTGCTGCTGTACCACCGTCAGCTGCTGCTGTAGTACCGTCTGCTGCTGCTGTAGCATCGTCTGCTGCTGCTGTAGCACTGTCAGCTGCTGCTGCTGCTGTACCACCGTCAGCTGCTGCTGTAGTACCGTCTGCTGCTGCTGTAGCATCGTCTGCTGCTGCTGTAGCACTGTCAGCTGCTGCTGTAGCACTGTCAGCTGCTGCTGCTGCTGCTGTAGCACCGTTGTTGGTGTGGCTTATTGAAAATACCAAGAAACAATTAACCCCAGAGGGTTAGCCACCCAGGATAACCCAAAAAAGTCAGTGTCATCGAAGACTATCTAACTTATTTCCATTGGGGTCCTTAATCTTGTCTCCCAGGATGCAACCCACACCAGTCGACTAACACCCAGGTGAACAGGGAAAAATGCCTGGAACTAGTGCTCATATTGGTGAATTTAAAGCCAGCAAAGGTTGGTTTGAGAGATTTAACCCTTTGACTGTTTCAGGCCCCTCTCTGAAACTGTCATTCTATGTCGCCAAATATTCGAAAAAAAAAAAATTATTTTTTCTTATGAAAATGTTAGGAATATTTTTACTAGTGTTTTAAGCCTAAAAAAAATTTTTGCCATCAGTACTTACCAAGATATAGAGCCGCAAAGTTTGCAGAAATTGACGTGCGTACGGCAACAGCGGCGACTGCCGCCCACCCGGTATTCTTTTATTTACTCTAATTCAAAGGTTTCTTGCATTTTTCAATATTTTTCTTTTCCAGGTAACTTATGTGGCCTGTGAGACCAATGTAAGGTGCATTGTTCAAATATACACTCATTATTTACAACACAATAACAGAACAAACTTTATCACTATTAGTTTGTGTATACACTTTGTTTACACAAACAAACAATACAAAACAATGTTTATTACTATTGTTCCATAATATATATACATATGTACAGTCACTAACCACGTTCCTAGAACTGCTGCAGCTTGTGGAACTCTTTGAAACATGGGTATATGCAGAGGGGCACTTCACACTCCTCACACATAAAACGAGTGTCTCTGCGTGTTTGTGGGCGTTTTGTGGTATGCATACATACATAACACCTCTTCTGAGCATTTTTCTTGGCAGTAGTAGGAGGCAGTTGTATGGGGTAGTGATCACCAGGCCTCAAACGAGATGACGTCTGTGGGCGCTGGTCTATTGCAGGAGTTGCTCCTTTGTACTTTGCAATTATTTGTCTGATTACTGACAGGCAAAATTCACCATATTTTGGTGTTTTGTTGGTCTTCAACTTGTATATGTTATAAGCATTTAGCATAGAGATATCAACAAGATGGAAAAAAAGTTTGATATACCACTTATAACTCTTGCGTACACAGTCTGCAAACCCAATCTGCATGTCACATTTGTCCACTAAGCGCATATTGAGGTTGTAGTCCATGACAGCTGCAGGCTTTAGAATGGGTTCATTGGTCTCTCTGTTGTCCCTGCCACTGGGTACCATTTCGTTTGTGTGAACTGATGTCAACAATGTGACATCACGTTTGTCATGCCACCGAAATGCCATGATGTCATTGGCAGCAAAGGCTTGCACCTCACCTCTGCGAGTGCCAGCGTCGAACCTTGGCATATGTTTGCGATTACCACGCACTGTGCCACACACGTCTGTCAAGTTCACTCGCAAGAAATCACTGAGTAAGGGGCTTGTGTACCAGTTATCAGTAAATAACATATGCCCCTTACCAAGATATGGTTCCATCATTGTTCGAACCACATCACCAGAGATACCCAATAACTTCATGGTATCTCTGAAAGTATTACTGCCAGTGTACACAATAATATCTAAAACAAGACCACTTCTGCAATCACACAGTACAGATAGCTTTATACCAAAGCGTTTCCTCTTGCTTGGTATATATTGCTTGAATGAGAGTCTTCCTTTGAATAAAATCAAGGACTCATCAATAACAAGCTTCCTGAAGGGATAAAAATACATGCAGCACTTTTGTTTCAGGTACATAAACACATTTCTTATCTTATATAACCTGTCGCTTCTGTCAGGCCTGGTTTTGTCTGAAAAGTGTAACATACGCAACAGTATCAGGAAACGATTGACACCTATAATGTCACTAAAACCTGGAGTTGAAATCAGGCGATCTGTTGTCCAGTATGTGGTGACAGTGTGCTTATACACATGTGGCATAAGCATTATTGTGGCAAAAAACAGGTACATCTCTGCCACAGTTGTCTCCTTCCACTTGTGTAGCCGTGATTTTGGTGAGAGAATTGTATTTGCCATGGTGTATTCACAGTATGTGTTGGTTTCCCTGACAATGATGTCCATCAGGGGTTCATCGAAGAATAACTCAAAGCAGTCCAGTTCACTGGCATTGTTCCCAAGTGGACAAGATGGCTTTATTCCACTTTGTGTTTCATCAAAGTCATGGGGACTGGGAACAAACTCGTCACCGTCCTGCCAATCCCAGATGCGGTCTGCTGGTGGGGTCTGGATATTGTACCGTGGTTGTGGCTGTGGTTGTGGCTGTGCAGGTTGTGGTGGTGCAGGTTGTGGCAGTGTGGGGTAGGGTGAGGCTGGTTGTTCTGCTGAGTCAGCCGCGTGGCTAGTAGCGTGGCCCGGTGATGGTGCCACATGGGCCGTGCCACCCTCACTATCACCACCACTGCCTCCTCCCTCACTGTCACCATTCATACCCATCGTTACAATATCGTCATCTTCACTATCAGGTCGTGGTGTTGGGCCACGGGATGTGCTCCCAGAGTTTCTCCTTCCCCTTGGAACAACATATGAAACACTACCAGACCGCATGCTACGTCGTACATACTGGCGCTTCACTGGGGAATATTCACTCTCACTGTCACTAGAACTGCTTTCAATGACCTTGAAATCACTATCACTATCACTGCTATCATCAGGGTGTTGTACACGACCAAATAGTTTCCTCTTTCGTCCTGGTACAGGCGAAGGTGAATGTGAACAAGCCGGCACAGCACCAGAGGTCGAAGGTTGTGGGTCATCTGGGTTTTCGTCACTATTTACGTTATCCTGGGCACTTTTTTCGGTAACACTCACTTGAAAACCCTTGAATTCACTGTCACTGACATTTTCATCGCTGTTAGAGCTATCACTTGGGAACAAAAGACCTCCAATCCGCCGAGGAGTGAGGAACTTCTTACCGAGAGGCATGGTGAAAATGGACTGACAACATGGCGTTCCCACAATGCACCGCTAGGTCCCAGATTTTTTTCACAGGGTGCACACCGACCACTGAGACCCATTCTCTCCCGTGTAGGCCTACCAGGCCTTTGGCGCGCGATTTGAAGCCGCTAGAATTTGTGCGTATAAATACGTCAGAAACATTGGCTCGTAAGACGTATTTATACGTCGGAAACAGTCAAAGGGTTAAGAATCGTAGTGGCATACACAGTGTGATAAGGCCTGTTCTGGAAGAAAATGCCAAACAGGACCTACAGTACTCAGGAGGAAAAGGCACTCCCAGGACACAGTGTCTCATCAGTCATTGCTGCATCTTCAATAAAGGTAAGTGTCATTTATTCTTCATTTAGTAGAATAGTACATGCACAATATATATTGTGCATGTACTACTCTACTATTGTGCATGTATCCTTCTCTTTGTGTGTAGGAAAATGTATATTTCATGTGGTAAAAATTTTTTTTTCATACTTTTGGGTGTCTTGCACGGATTAATTTGATTTCCATTATTTCTTATGGGGAAAATTCATTCGCATACCGATCATTTTGCATAACAATGAGCCCTCTTGCACGGATTAAAGTCGCTATGCGGGGGTCCACTGTATATATATATATATATATATATATATATATATATACAGTGGACCCCCGGTTAACGATATTTTTTCAATCCAGAAGTATGTTCAGGTGCCAGTACTGACCGAATTTGTTCCCATAAGGAATATTGTGAAGTAGATTAGTCCATTTCAGACCCCCAAACATACACGTACAAACGCACTTACATAAATACACTTACATAATTGGTCGCATTCGGAGGTGATCGTTATGCGGGGGTCCACTGTATATATATATATATATATATATATATATATATATATATATATATATATAAAACATGCAAGGTTTCAGGTACGTCTTGCTACTTCTACTTACACTTAGGTCACACTACACATACATGTACAAGCATATATATACACACACTCCTCTGGGTATTCTCCTATTTTCTTTCTAGTTCTTGTTCTTGTTTATTTCCTCTTACCTCCATGGGGAAGTGGAACAGAATTCTTCCTCCGTAAGCCATGCGTGTTGTAAGAGGCAACTAAAATGCCAGGAGCAAGGGGCTAGTAACCCTTTCTCCTGTATATATTACTAAATGTAAAAGGAGAAACTTTCGTTTTTCCTTTTGGGCCACCCTGCCTCGGTGGGATACAGCCGGTGTGTTGAAAGAAAGATATATATATATAATAAAGGAGGTGGTTGTAGGCAGTGGAGATGTCCTGTCTAAGAGCAATGTGGGTGTAAATATTATGCAGAAAATTTGGTGTGTGGAAATTAGGAGAAGGTGTGGAGTTAATAAAAGTATTAGTCAGAGGGCTGAAGAGGGTTTGTTGAGGTGGTTTGGTCATTTAGAGAGAATGGATCGAAGTAGAATGACATGGAGAGCGTATAAATCTATAGGGAAAGGAAGGCGGGGTAGGGGTTGTCCTCGAAAAGGTTGGAGGGAGGGGGTAAATGTGTTGTGGGCGAGGGGTTTGGACTTCCAGCAAGCATGCGTGAGCGTGTTAGATAGGAGTGAATGGAGACAAATGGTATTTGGGACCTGACGATCTGTTGGAGTGTGACCAGGGTAATATTTAGTGAAGGGATTCAGGGAAACCGGTTATTTTATATAACCGGACTTGAGTCCTGGAAATGGGAAGTACAATGCCTACACTCTAAAGGAGGGGTTTGGGGTATTGGCAGTTTGGAGAGATACATTGTGTATTTTTATACGTACGTATATACTTCTAAGCTGTTGTATTCTGGGCACCTCTGCAAAAGCAGTGATTATGTGTGAGTGAGGTGAAAGTGTTGAATGATGATGAAAGTATTTTCTTTTTGGGGATTTTCTTTCTCTTTTGGTCACCCTGCCTTGGTGGGAGATGGCCGACTTGTTGAAAAAAAAAAATACAGTGGACCCCCGCTTAACGATCACCTCCAAATGCGACCAATTATGTAAGTGTATTTATGTAAGTGCGTTTGTACGTGTATGTTTGGGGGTCTGAAATGGACTAATCTACTTCACAATATTCCTTATGGGAAAAAATTCGGTCAGTACAGGCACCTGAACATACTATTGGAATGAAAAAAGTTCGTTAACCGGGGGTCCACTGTATATATAATATATGTATATATATATATATATATATATATATATATATATATATATATATATATATATATATATATATATATATATATATATATATATATATCCTAGGTAGTAGGTTGGTAGACAGCAACCGCCCAGGGAGGTACTACCGTCCTGCCAAGTGAGTGTAAAACGAAAGCCTGTAATTGTTTTACATGATGGTAGGATTGCTGGTGTCCTTTTTTCTGTCTCATGAACATGCAAGTTTTCAGGTACGTCTTGCTACTTCTACTTACACTTAGGTCCCACTACACATACATGTACAAGCACATATATACACACCCCTCTGGGTTTTCTTCTATTTTCTTTCTAGTTCTTATTCTTGTTTATTTCCTCTTATCTCCATGGGGAAGTGGAACAGAATTCTTCCTCCGTAAGCCATGCGTGTTGTAAGAGGCGACTAAAATGCCGGAAGCAAGGGGCTAGTAACCTCTTCTCCTGTATATATTACTAAATGTAAAAGGAGAAACTTTCGTTTTTCCTTTTGGGCCACCCCGCCTCGGTGGGATACGGCCGGTGTGTTGAAAGAAAGAAAGAAAGATATATATATATATATATATATATATATATATATATATATATATATATCCTAGGTAGTAGGTTGGTAGACAGCAACCGCCCAGGGAGGTACTACCGTCCTGCCAAGTGAGTGTAAAACGAAAGCCTGTAATTGTTTTACATGATGGTAGGATTGCTGGTGTCCTTTTTTCTGTCTCATGAACATGCAAGATTTCAGGTACGTCTTGCTACTTCTACTTACACTTAGGTCCCACTACACATACATGTACAAGCACATATATACACACCCCTCTGGGTTTTCTTCTATTTTCTTTCTAGTTCTTATTCTTGTTTATTTCCTCTTATCTCCATGGGGAAGTGGAACAGAATTCTTCCTCCGTAAGCCATGCGTGTTGTAAGAGGCGACTAAAATGCCGGGAGCAAGGGGCTAGTAACCTCTTCTCCTGTATATATTACTAAATGTAAAAGGAGAAACTTTCGTTTTTCCTTTTGGGCCACCCCGCCTCGGTGGGATACGGCCGGTGTGTTGAAAGAAAGAAAGATATATATATATATATATATATATATATATTATTATAGGTAGTAGGTTGGTAGACAGCAACCGTCCAGGGAGGTACTACCGTCCTACCAAGTGAGTGTAAAATGAAAGCCTGTAATTGTTTTACATGATGGTAGGATTGCTGGTGTCCTTTTTTTCTGTCTCATGAACATGCAAGATTTCAGGTACGTCTTGCTACTTCTACTTACACTTAGGTCACACTGCACATACATGTACAAGCATATATGTACACACCCCTCTGGGTTTTCTTCTATTTTCTTTCTAGTTCTTGTTGTTGTTTATTTCCTCTTATCTCCATGGGGAAATGGAACAGAATTCTTCCTCCATAAGCCATGCGTGTTGTAAGAGGCGACTAAAATGCCGGGAGCAAGGGACTAGTAACCCCTTCTCCCGTATAAATTACTAAATTTAAAAGGAGAAACTTTCGTTTTTCTTTTTGGGCCACCCTGCCTTGGTGGGATACGGCTGGTTTGTTGAAAAAAAATTTATATATATATATATATATATATATATATATATATATATATATATATATATATATATATATATATATATATATATATATATATTCATATTATATATATACACACATACATATATACTGTCTACCAGTAAGTCATCACTGGTACAGTAAGCTACATGATTTTAATGTGTTAGTTTGTACTGTACGACATATTCCTTCAGTATAAGCTTGTGTAATAAAGACACGTTATGTGAGTATGATAGACATTAAGGCGGCATGAGAACTAATTACCAAAGCGCATCTTAATTGTTTTATTTACCATTTTGAAATACAATGCGTATTTGCATATAGTTTGTGTGAATTATTGAGAGGGATTGTACAAGAAAGTTTTAAGTTAAAGAAAAATGCTTGCAAATTTATTTTCAGTGTGTAATGTAGACAAGCTCATGATGGCACTGTTGCTGATAGTGATTTATTAGTATGTGCCAGAAGGTTTTATCTAGTGATGAAATATGGAAGTACAGGAAAGGTATAATACATTTCAAGAAAGTTTTTAAAAGTAATTTTTCCCTTCATATATCTAATGTATCCTGTTGTATAGTTGTGAAGGACCGTATCCACACACACACGCAGTTGTGAGGGGCCATGTCCATAAGTATAGTCATATAAGTTTGAATTTACCCACTTTTCCTATCTCCATTTTCAGTGTTCTTTTTGCAACACTTTCATCCATGGAAGGCACAATATTTTCTTCGTTGACAGTGAAGCTCATTTTTCTTATGTAATATAGTAGTTAAAATAACATATAAGAGTTTTTAGGATGATACTTGCTGCAAAAGCATGCCCATACTGTGGCATGTTTCCTTCTGTAATGAGTATCAGTCATACCTTTTCTGTGTACTATATACTTTAAGAGGTTATAATTAATTAACATTGTATTGTTGTACCATTATTAATGCATTTTGTTTACCTTGCTGTTCTTTGTGTTACTGATAAATAATTACTTCGTTATTTTGCACCAGAAACACTATATGACCCTTACAGGTTTAGTGCATATTTTTTATGAATATAATAATTTTCACCAGATAAACCTCATTAGTTTGGCTTGCTGTTCTTTGTTTTAAGTGGTAAGTGAATTCTTCATTATTTTTCACCAGATAAAATGTTGATAGGTTTCTTTGAGACTTCAAAAAGTACCATTAATATTTTAATCTAAGAAAGCTTAATGATCAAAGTAGTTCTTCCATACAATAACACCCATGCTTTTAAGACTGGCCGAGTTGTTTTTGACACTTGTAATTTACTTAAGTCGTTAATGTAGTGTAAAGAACTCTCAGTATCCATGAAAGTTGTGTACTGTGAGTAGGTCATGGAAGATCAATTTGTGTATATATAACTAATATTTCATTTGGGAAAATAGTGGGGATGCATGTCAGACTCCTGTGGTCCCCATGTCCACACACGGCACAGGTGTCCCTTGCTCTGTGTGCTCGATGAGTTACAGGCCCACGGCAGCTGTCGTAATCTCACTCAGGTCATCAACACTTAATTCTTTATTATAGGAATCTTTACATTTTGTGAACTGCACTGATCACAAGGCAAATTTATATTGTACAAGGGAATTACTGGTAGGAATGAGGCATTACATGAAAGTGAATTTGCTTATAGTGAACCCTCAAAAAGTGAGGGATTGCAGTATTAACCAAACATTTTGTGTTAATTTGGGTTAGTTATACTGTAGTGTAAATAGGTTGTCTAACAGACATAATTTTTATGCAAGAGGATGTTAATATCACATGCAAGTCACAGTTCCAGGAGCCAAGCTTGTGGATCATGGCATAATACAGTATACAGGTTGCAGATCACTGTATCTTACTGTACACAATTTACTGACATGCAGGTCCAGCTGGTGGACAACGAGCAGTAGGCTGTAAAACAAAATATGCTGATAGACCAGTTGTCTAATTCAAAGCTAAGGGATTTTAATGAAGTATGTACTGTAAAGTACTTACTGTACATGAGGTATTACAAGTCAGAGTGATGATTACAGCATCTGCAAACGTAATACAGAATTGTATTATGAAAAGTCTGAAATTGTTTTACTTTTTTTTTCCTCAATTATGTTTCAGTGCTGTTTTTGCCAGAGTTCAGATGTTGATGTCATCACTCAAGTTTCATGATCCCTCATATGGACACACACAAAATAAATATCAAATAAGCAATGTAATAGAGAAAATGAATACCCTTATACTTATATATTCATTATATAATATATCTGATATAAACTGTTTTTGTAATTCATTTACATTACACTTACTGTGCATATGCGTGTGTTCATGCTCATGCTTGCACTCGCCTAAATGTGGTTGCAGGGATCGATTCTTAGATCTTGGCCCTGCCTCTTAACTTGCCACTCTCCAGATTCACTCCCTCTTAGCCTCATGGGCCCTATCATACTTGCTCTTAAAACTATGTATGAAGCCTGAATCTACCACTTCTTCACCAAGATCATTCCACTTTCCTTCCTAACACCCCTGTGGCATATCTTTGATTTCAACTTCCAGCTGTATTACCTAGTTTCTCACCTCTCAAATAGCCTGTCCCTGTCTATCAATTTCCCTGATTATTCTGTATGTTGTTATCATGGTCCTTCCCTGGCTCTTCTGCCCTCCAGTGTTGTTAGTTACAATTTCATTAGCCTCTCCTCATAGCTCATGCCCCTTAGCTCAGGAACAAGCAGACCCTTGTAGGTTTAGCGCTTTGTTTTGGTTATAATAATAATCGCAAACAAGCATTCTTGCACACTTCTGCACTTTCTCTAGTTTCTTAGGCAGCTTTTTCAGGTGTGGGTTTCATACCGGTGCTGCTTACCCTAAGATGAACATGATGTATGTTGTATAAGGGGCTCTGATGGATTCTTTCTTGAGATTCCTGAAGGCTACGCTTAGATTTGCCAGATGAGCATTGGCTGAAGAGGTTATTTGGCTGATGTGATCCTCTGGGGATATACTGAGCATAATTTTTACCCCTAGGTCACTCTCTTTAGTGAAGTCTGCAACCTCTATACCCCATTTGCAGTTTTCTTGCTCCTTCCCCAGTCTTCATGACCTTGCATTTCCTATTGTTAAAATAAAGCAACCACTTATCTGATCAGTCTTGCAATTTGTCCAGATCCCTTTTGAACCTTACCTTGTTCTCATCTGTTTTGATTCTCATTATTTTTACATCATTAACAGTTAGGGATAAATCTTGTTCAGTTCCATCTGGAATGTCATTCACGTAAACCAGAAAGAGTACTGGTCCTGCTACCGATCCATGTGGAATCCTGCCAGTTATTCTTCTTAATTCTCACATCTCTTAACTGACAATCACTCTTGTTTCCTTCTAAGGTACTCTTTGATCCACTGGAGTATGTTCCCTGTTAACCCTGCCTACACCATGAGTTCTTAATTCAGCCTCTTGTGGGGTATAGTATCAAATGCCTTATTACATTCTAAGAATATGCAGTCCACCCATCCCTCTCTTTCCTGTCATATCTGTTACTTAGAGTTTCAACAGGTTGGTAAGACAAGATTTGCAATCTCTGAACCCATGCTGGTTATTGTTTATGAAACCACTTCCCTCCAAGTATTCTACCACTTTGATAATCTTATCTATTTCTTTGCATGGTATGCATGTTAGAGAAATTGGTCTGTAGTTCAGCACTTCTTGTCTTAAATATAGGAACTGTATTCACTGCCCTCTATATCTCTGGCAACTGTCCTGTACCCATTGACTTGTAGAGCCTAACTAGTGACTCAGTGCTTCTGCTCCTCGCATAATCCATGGTGAAACCCTGTCGGGTCACATTGCCTTTGATGTATCCAGGTCTATCAGAAGTTTCTTGACCTCTTCCTGTGTGTATATTGCATGTAGTATCTGTCTGTACCCTGTTTTCTAGTCTTTCTGGTATTGTCCTTGTTACGACTGAGAAAACCTTTTCAGATCGTTTGGTTAATACAGGCAGGACCCACTTTACAGCATTTTGCAAATGCAGTGGTTTTCGATTATACCCATTCTTCATTTATTTAGACTTCCTACAGTAAACATGTTCACTGCTCACTATCAGCTAAGGACAAAAATATTTTAAAACATGTAAAGTGTGTATGGTATATTCATTTTTTAGGCCTAGCTCTATTGCTCACCCCTCTTCAAGGGGGGCTCCTTGGCGTGGTGAAGAGGCTCTTGGTCTGAGGAATTAGACCTATCGGTCTTCTTCCTCAGACCGAACCTAATTACCCCCCAATCTCCCCTCCCCTATCCCATCCTCCCCATCCTCCCCTTTTTCCTTTCCTCCTCCTCCTCCCCACCCCTCCCTTTTGCCCTTCCTCTTTTTGTCCTTTGGGATTTCTCCCACAGGCGCGCTAGTTCCTAGGTAGGGGAAAGGATACCGGGGTCCATCCCATTCCGTTGAGGTTCTTAGCGGTGGCGTAGTTTGCCGTGGAATCTGGATCGCCTGGGGATGTCCCGATCCCTCTCCGGTATCCCAGAGTAGCTTTGGGTGTCTTTCGGGCGACGAGTGTATCTCTGGAAGCCACCTTTCGGATTCCGGGGGTGGTGGCCGAAGGAGGTATGCTTTGTGGCGGATATCCGGCCGCCCTCTCTTTTGTCCACCGAGGTAGCTCGGCAGATGTGAGGTTGCTATCCCGGATTGTTAGTTTACTAGCATGATGGGTAGGGTATGGCACGGGTTCCATGCTGCATCTGCGCTACTTGCGGTGCTGAGGTCCTCTTGGGCGCGGAGGGAGATTTCTGGCCCTTTCATTCCTCCTAGGAACTATCCCTCCCCGGTCCCCCCTTTTTTTTTCTTTTTTTTATTTTTATTTTCTTTTCTTCTTTTTTTTTTTTCCTTAAAAACAAAAAGAAAGAAGTAACCTAACCATGGCAGCCCTAGTCCATGAACCTGGTACCCCCAGGCCCCTTCTTGATACCGCACCCCGTTCTGACCCCGCCTCGTCTTTGGACCACTCTTCAGACATTCCTCATGCCTCTGTACCTATTGCCGGTGCTGTTTCCTCACCCGCTTCAGGTACTGAGGCCTCGACTGACTCCTTCGATTTATCGGACCTTCGCTCTCCTCTGACTATGCTTCCGGCCTCTCCCTCTACGGTGCGGCAATTTTCAAATCGCCGACCCGTTCCACGTCGGACCAACTCTGGTCCCACGCCTAAACGCCAATGACAATTACCTGCTGATGATACTCCTCCACCTTCTCGTTCTTCTCAGAAGCAATCGACACGTCCTTCACTACCTTTCCACGCTCAGCTTCAGACTGAACAGTGGACTAAATTCTTCACTTTACGACCAACTTCCTCTACTGCCTATCTTTCTGACCATAGTATTGGCAAGGCACTCCTACGCCATGTTGGTAAAGATATTTCTTTTCATGCTCTTAAGAGCGGTACGCGCATCATTACCGTACAGAATGCTACCCAGGCTCATGAGCTCTCTCGTCTTTCCCATATCGATACTGTTCCTGTCACTCTTGAAAAACATCATTCCCTCAATTCTTGTAGTGGTACCGTCATTCTGCCCCATACCATAGTTCAACAAAATTTCCAGACATGTGGCACTGACATTCTAGAACAGCTGGAACTCCAAGATCTCCCAATCCTCAAGGTAGACACTTACGTTCTTCCTGCCCGTGGGCGGAGACGATACCCTAGCAATGTGGCTCGTTTAACTTTTGACAGCCGAGAACTCCCATCCTCAGTTTATATAGCAGGACATCGGTTACAAGTTCGAAAGGTGATCCCTACACCACAACAGTGTAGAAATTGCTGGCGATTTGGCCATCCAGCGAAATATTGCAGATCTATCGCCGAATGCCCAGTCTGTGGTGCCAATGACCATTCTAGTACGTCTTGCAATCGATCTCCCTCTTGCCTTAACTGTCATGAGGCTCACCCTTCGTACTCTCGCCGTTGTCAGGTCTATTTAAACGAGCGGGAAATCCGTTACCTCAAAGAGACAGAAGGTCTCCCTTATGCCATGGCAGTTTCTCATCTCCGCCTCCAAGGGAGACTCCCACGTGTTTCTTATTCCCGTGTTTCAAAACATCCCCCCACTTCTGGTATCCCATCTTCTACACCCACCTCTGTGGTTACCTCTCCCATAATCACTCCTGTATCTAATCCTTTCGCTGTCCTCGGCTCAGACGTCCCTACTTCAACGCCTCAGTCTAATCTCGCTTCTTCGAGTTCTCTCTCACAAGCCTCAGTATAGACGAGACCTCGTACGACACCTCCTCCCAATCGTCCCTCTACTTCTCAAAAGTCAAAAAAAGGTCCGTTAACACCTCCTACCCATCTTCCACCTCCTCATTTTACCCTCCCTGTCTCTGTCCCTAGTTCTTCCCCTCTCACTGGCTCAGTTACAAGTGCAGAGGTTCACCCTCCTCCTCGTAATGTACCTTCCTCCCCTGTTCCCTCCCAAGTTTCTTCCTCTTCTGCCACCTCCCAGGTTCCTGCCTCTTCTGTCCCCTGCCACGCTTCTCCAGTTCCCTCCACCCTTTTGCCCCCCCCCCTACCTTGGTACAGTCCAATACAATTCCAATCTTTACTCATCCTCCCCCTACCATTCCCAATATTGTCTCCCATACGACATCTCTGAATTCCGAAACACTTGAAGCAATCTCTGAATATATTGCAGAGACCAAACCATCAATGGACACTGATCCACCTTCCGCTCTTTCTCTCTCCTCTGCTCCATCTGCGCAACTCCTTTCTTCACAGCGCACCGTTCCTTCGCTGCTTGAACATTTTCCACTGCCTCCGCATGTGGACTTTTCTAACCCTTCTAGTCCGTAGGAACCCTTACCTGCGGATTTCAAGTATCTTTATCATTGCCAATCATGGCCTATTTACAGTGGAATATATGCGGCCTCAGGGGTAATCGGGGTGAGCTTCAGATGTTACTCTCCCAGTTTGCCCCTGTTGGTGTTTGCTTACAGGAACCAAAATTACACTCTGCTGTTATTTCTCACATCTCAGGCTATAATTTATTGTATTCTTCAGATCCTTTTCCTGATGGGACCTTTAATGAAAGTGCCCTTCTTCTCCGCACTGATATTCCGTACCATCAGCTATTTGTTCATACTTCGCTGCATTACACAGCAGCCCGTATCCACTTACATAGGTGGTATACGCTCTGTTCTTTATATCTCTCTCCTTCTCGGGCATTATCTATTCCGGATTTTGCCTTCCTTGTTTCGTCATTACCGCCACCGATTCTGTTACTTGGTGATTTTAATGCCCACCATTTCCTCTGGGGGGGGTCTCACTGTGATTCCCGTGGAATTCAGTTAGAGGCTTTTCTTGCCACCCACCCCTTCCATGTTTTAAATACAGGTACTCACACCCATTTTGATCCTCGGACTCATACTCTCTCTTGCATCGATCTCTCAGTTTGCTCTTCCTCCGCCGCATTAGACTTCACTTGGTCTGTTCTCCCGGACTTACATGACAGTGATCATTTCCCAATCATTCTTACTTCCCCTTCATATTCGCCACCTCTTCGCACCCCACGCTGGCAATTTAATCGGGCAAATTGGAACCTTTACTCACACCTAACTGTTTTTAAAGAGGTTCCTTCTTCGTCCTCCATCGATGAGCTTTTACACCTCTTCTCGTCCTCCGTTTTCACCGCAGCTTCTCATTCTATACCCCAAACTTCGAGCAGGCATTCTCAGAAATGCGTGCCTTGGTGGTCTCCTGCTTGTGCTCGTGCAGTACGTTTGAAACGCGCTGCATGGGGCAGGTACCGGTACAATAGCACCACAGAGCGACTCCTTGATTTTAAACAGAAGCGTGCGATCGCTCGCCGTGTCATCCGTGACGCTAAACGCACTTGCTGGCGAGATTATGTCTCCACCATCACCTCTGCTTCCTCTATGAGTGCAGTCTGGGAAAAAGTACGAAAACTGAGTGGTAAATATTCTCCTGACCCGGCTCCTGTTCTGCGGGTTGCCGGTGTTGATATAGCAAACCCACTAGATGTTGCCAATGAAATTGGCAATCATCTGGTCCGTATTTCTCAGGGACTCCATCTATGCCCCTCATTTCTTTCCTCAAAGTCTGCCAGAGAGTTAGCACCCTTGGACTTTTCTTCTCTCAGAGAAGAACAGTATAATGTACCTTTTACACTTCAAGAACTGGAGGCAACACTCTCAGCTTGTCGATCATCGGCAGCTGGGCCCGACGACATTCATATTCGTATGCTACAACATTTACATCAGTCAGCCCTTGCAGTCCTATTACGCCTTTACAATCTTATTTGGTCACAAGGAGTTCTTCCACAGCTGTGGAAATCCGCCATTGTTCTCCCTTTCCGCAAACCAGGCACTACGGGACATGAAACCTCCCACTATCGTCCCATTGCTCTTACCAGTGCAGTTTGCAAAGTAATGGAACGCCTAGTAAATAGACGTTTAGTGTGGTATTTAGAGACACACAACAGTCTCTCCACTCGTCAATATGGCTTTCGTAAGGGACGTTCTACCATAGACCCCTTACTACGCTTGGATACGTATGTTCGTAATGCCTTTGCGAATAACCACTCAGTTATTGCCATATTTTTTGACCTTGAGAAGGCATATGACACAACTTGGAGGTATAATATTTTAGCCCAAGCCCACTCCTTAGGCCTTCGAGGCAATCTACCATCCTTCCTTAAGAACTTTTTAACTGACAGGCATTTCCGTGTTCGGGTTAATAATTTGCTCTCCCCGGACTTTATCCAAGCTGAAGGTGTCCCCCAGGGATGTGTTCTGAGCACGACACTTTTTCTCCTTGCTATTAATGATTTGGCCTCTAGTCTTCCATCAAATATTTGGTCATCACTCTATGTTGATGACTTTGCTATTGCCTGTGCAGGTGCTGACTGTCACCTCCTTACAGTTTCTCTCCAACATGCAGTCGACCGTGTTTCCAATTGGGCCACCACACGTGGGTTTAAATTTTCCAGCACTAAAACCCACCAAATCACTTTCACTAGACGCTCTGTCATCTCCGATCATCCTTTGTACCTCTATGGCTCCCGTATCCCTGAACGTGATACAGTCAAGTTTCTGGGCCTCCTCTTTGATCGTAGGTTATCCTGGAAACCTCACATTACCTCTCTGAAGGCAACTTGTCACAGCCGGCTGAACCTTCTTAAAACCCTTGCTCATCTTTCGTGGGGAGCTGATCGTCGAACCCTCCTTCGCCTACATTCCACCCTTATTTTATCGAAACTTGATTATGGTGACCAGATCTATTCAGCGGCATCTCCTGCTACTCTCTCTAGCCTTAACCCCATTCATCACCAAGGATTACGTTTATGCCTTGGTGCTTTCCGCTCTTCCCCTGTCGAGAGCCTCTATGCAGAAGCGAACGTTCCATCCTTATCCGATAGCCGTGATGCCCATTGCCTGCGCTACTATGTACGCTCTCATGATCTCCGCAATCCTTCCATTTATAGAATGGTCACTGATATTAGTAGACATTCTTTATTTGTTCGCCGCCCCTGTTTACTCCGTCCCTTCTCTCTTCGCCTTCATTCGCTCTTGTCTTCTCTTCAACTACCACCTTTCTATGTACATGTAGCATCTCACTTTTCCCTACCCCCCTGGGAAGTTCCAGCTGTTCGAGTCTGTTCTTTCTCCCTCCCTTGCTCGAAAGCCCAACTGTCTACGGTCGCTTCCCGCTCTCTTTTTCTTGACCACTTTCACTCTCATTCTCATGCCATTGCTGTGTACACAGATGGCTCTAAGTCTTCTGACGGCGTAGGATTCGCAGCAGTGTTTCCGGACAGCGTCGTACAAGGGCATTTACTATCTTCGGCTAGTATTTTTACTGCTGAATTATATGCCATCCTTACAGCACTTATCCGTATTGCATCTATGCCTGTGTCATCATTTGTGGTTGTCTCAGACTCCCTTAGTGCTTTACAGGCTATACAAAAATTTGATACACCTCACCCCTTAGTCCTCCGTATCCAACTTTGGCTACGCCGCATCTTTACCAAGCATAAAGATATTGTTTTTTGTTGGGTCCCTGGTCATGTTGACGTACAGGGCAATGAACAGGCAGACACTGCTGCGCGGTCAGCAGTACATGACCTACCAGTTTCTTATAGAGGTATTCCATTTACGGACTATTTTGCTGCAATATCTTCCCACCTTCACACCCGTTGGCAACAACGTTGGTCTACTATGCTCGGCAACAAACTTCAGTCTATTAAACCGAGTATAGGTTACTGGCCGTCTTCTTATCACCAGTGTCGAGGTTGGGAGACTACTCTCTCCCGTCTTCGCATTGGCCATACTCGTCTTACTCATGGATATCTCATGGAGAGGCGTCTTGCTCCTCTCTGTGAGAATTGCCAAGCTCCATTATCAGTCAGCCACATTCTGTTGGACTGCCCACTTTATCAACGAGCACGCAGAATTTACCTCTGTCGTCGTCTTCGCTCCGCTGCTCTCTCTTTACCTTCCCTTCTCGCTGATGGACCCACCTTTCATCCGGACTCTCTCATTGACTTTTTGACAACGACTGACTTACTTCACAAATTCTGATACCTTCAGCCCTTTCTACTTCAATCTCTTGCTACCCTCTACCCCCGTACTATCCCCTGCCCCGCTGTTTTCTGTAACCTGCTGATCATCCCCCCTCCCTTCTGCCATCCAATTCCCTTGCTTCCTTCCCTACCCTGCAGCGCTGTATAGCCCTTGTGGCTTAGCGCTTCTTTTTGATTATAATAATAATAATGCCTTGGTGCTTTCCGCTCTTCCCCTGTCGAGAGCCTCTATGCAGAAGCGAACGTTCCATCCTTATCCGATAGCCGTGATGCCCATTGCCTGCGCTACTATGTACGCTCTCATGATCTCCGCAATCCTTCCATTTATAGAATGGTCACTGATATTAGTAGACATTCTTTATTTGTTCGCCGCCCCTGTTTACTCCGTCCCTTCTCTCTTCGCCTTCATTCGCTCTTGTCTTCTCTTCAACTACCACCTTTCTATGTACATGTAGCATCTCACTTTTCCCTACCCCCCTGGGAAGTTCCAGCTGTTCGAGTCTGTTCTTTCTCCCTCCCTTGCTCGAAAGCCCAACTGTCTACGGTCGCTTCCCGCTCTCTTTTTCTTGACCACTTTCACTCTCATTCTCATGCCATTGCTGTGTACACAGATGGCTCTAAGTCTTCTGACGGCGTAGGATTCGCAGCAGTGTTTCCGGACAGCGTCGTACAAGGGCATTTACTATCTTCGGCTAGTATTTTTACTGCTGAATTATATGCCATCCTTACAGCACTTATCCGTATTGCATCTATGCCTGTGTCATCATTTGTGGTTGTCTCAGACTCCCTTAGTGCTTTACAGGCTATACAAAAATTTGATACACCTCACCCCTTAGTCCTCCGTATCCAACTTTGGCTACGCCGCATCTTTACCAAGCATAAAGATATTGTTTTTTGTTGGGTCCCTGGTCATGTTGACGTACAGGGCAATGAACAGGCAGACACTGCTGCGCGGTCAGCAGTACATGACCTACCAGTTTCTTATAGAGGTATTCCATTTACGGACTATTTTGCTGCAATATCTTCCCACCTTCACACCCGTTGGCAACAACGTTGGTCTACTATGCTCGGCAACAAACTTCAGTCTATTAAACCGAGTATAGGTTACTGGCCGTCTTCTTATCACCAGTGTCGAGGTTGGGAGACTACTCTCTCCCGTCTTCGCATTGGCCATACTCGTCTTACTCATGGATATCTCATGGAGAGGCGTCTTGCTCCTCTCTGTGAGAATTGCCAAGCTCCATTATCAGTCAGCCACATTCTGTTGGACTGCCCACTTTATCAACGAGCACGCAGAATTTACCTCTGTCGTCGTCTTCGCTCCGCTGCTCTCTCTTTACCTTCCCTTCTCGCTGATGGACCCACCTTTCATCCGGACTCTCTCATTGACTTTTTGACAACGACTGACTTACTTCACAAATTCTGATACCTTCAGCCCTTTCTACTTCGATCTCTTGCTACGTTCTACCCCCGTACTATCCCCTGCCCTGCTGTTTTCTGTAACCTGCTGATCATCCCCCCTCCCTTCTGCCATCCAATTCCCTTGCTTCCTTCCCTACCCTGCAGCGCTGTATAGCCCTTGTGGCTTAGCGCTTCTTTTTGATTATAATAATAATAATTCTAGGAAGGCAGCAATTGAATGATTGGTAGCGAACATTTTTTCTGAGTCACTCATGACCCTTAAGGGTTTATCGCTTCATTATGATTATAATAATTTGAGTCTCGCTGCTTTGGAGGGAGGTGGTGGTTAAAGTAAAAAGAAGAAAAAGGTCCAAGCTTGCTGGTAAGGAAATTCGAGTCAACACCACAGCAATACCTCACTTGCTGGCGTTTCTTCCTGGCAAAATATCACAGACAACAAGAAGAACTTTGTTTGGTGAGAAATGGATCTTAATGACCCCAACTGCAGTGGTGCATCTTCCTTATTAATTGCAGTGTCCTGTTTTCCTCAGGGAAAGCGAGATCCAATATTTGAAGGAGAAAGGGTTTAACATCAAACTGTTTCTTCATCGCCAATAAAAAAAAAGCACTACTCTGTGGTTGCCAGACAACCTCCTCATCCAATAATGACCTATAACACAGTTGTTATTGCTTTTTAAGAGCTGGGAAAGCTTATGATATATGAGTTCTGCTCCCAGAAGTCTAATGTTTAAACATTCGTTTTGCAGCTGCCCAACCTGCCCATGCCATGCAGAAAGGAATACCAAGCTCTGTTCTGGTTGCTGCCTCTAGTTTAGCTCTTAGTTTTGATTGTAATAATATCAAGGTTGCTTCAGTGTGCAATCCTTGCTATGTTCTCACACCTGATGTTCCTCCTCCTACTTGCTGTTAGAGAAGGGGTCTTGTTTTTCTCCATAAGCTGCACGACCCTTATGAGTTTAGTGCTCCCCCACTTCTTGGTTATAATAATGTACTGTACTTCAGTAGATATGCAGTCTGAGGAATGGGCAACAGCAAGGAAAGGGGTGATAAATTAGACACATGTGCAACTCTTGGGTATCTTTATTAAGGAAACGTTTCGCCAAATGTGACACCACCTACGACTGCTGCACCTCTCCTGCCTACGGTTTATAAGCTCCTCCTCCGCTCATATGCCGTATTCTATTCAAGATTGATGGACTGACCACAGCGACTCAAGGTTGAGGGACTGATTACCTCATTCTCCTCCTGTTCTTCAAGCTTCTCCTGTGTATGGACTGATGAAGCCACTGTGTGGTGAAACGTTTCCTTAATAAAGATACCCAAGAGTTGCACATGTGTGTAATTTATCAACGTGTTAGTTCTGTGAACCATTCATCTACAAGGAAAGGGGTGGGGGTGATCCTGAAGCCCCTAAAATTCAAACGACGACTCCTGAAATAAAAATGCTGCTGCTTCAAAACAAGTCCCCTAGCCCCCTCTTCCAGTCATATGATGCAGAGTTTGTGAACCTTGAGGGTTTAGTACTTAGTTCCCCTCAAGGAAGGTTCCTTGATGTTGGTGAGGGGCTCTTGATTTAGGGAATTGGATCTGTGCTCCAGTTCCCCGAATTAAGCCTGAATGCCTTCCACATCCCCCCCCAGGCGCTGTATAATCCTCCGGGTTTAGCGCTTCCCCCTTGATTATAATAATAATAATAGTACTTAGTTACAATTGTAATAATTCTAGTAGAAGTATTGGTACTGAAAGTGGAAAACTAAGAAACAATTATGACACGCACTGTAGTAGTAGTGATAGTGATGGTAATGCATAAGAACAGGAACACTGGAGAAGAGCTACTGGCACACAGTAATAGCACAAAAAACACATGATAAAATCCCTATAGGACAGAACCCACCAAGGCAGAAGACAAGAGAAGCAATGAAAATATAGGGAAGGTGAAGAGGTAAGGAGATAAAGATCAAGTCAGAACATTTGGCAATGTAGTGAGAAGGGAAGGTATCGGCAGAAACAAGGCAAAGACTAAGATCATATAATAATCATAATTATTTCTACAAGTACATGTACAAAGTATACTGGTCTAGATGACGTCAGTGACATACTACTACATATATAGAAAACCCCTGGTTATGCAGAGCATTTCAGGCAAATTAGGTAAATTTTGTCCCCAGGATCCTCTTCAAGGGGGGCTCCTTGGCGTGGTGAAGAGGCGCTTGGTCTGAGGAATTAGACCTGTCGGTCTCCTTCCTCAGACCGAACCTAATTATCCCCAATCCACCGTTCCCTATCCCATCCTCCCCTTTTTCCTTTCCTCCTCCTCCTCCCCACCCCTCCCTTTTGCCCTTCCTTTTTGGCCTTTGGGATTTTTTTTTTCCCCACAGGGACGCTAGTTCCTAGGTAGGGGAAAGGGTACCGGGGTCCATCCCATTCCGTTGAGGTTCTTGGTGGTGGCGTAGTTTGCCGTGGAATCTGGATTGCCTGGGGATGTCCCGATCCCTCTCTGGTATCCCGGAGGGTGGCTTTGGGTGTCTCTCGGGCGACGGGTGTATCTCTGGAAGCCACCTTTCGGATTCCGGGGGTGGTGGCCGAAGGAGGTATGCTTTGTGGCGGATTTCCGGCCGCCCTCTCTCTTGTCCACCGAGGTAGCTCGGCAGATGTGAGGTTGCTATCCCGGATTGCCGGTTTACTGGCATGACGGGTAGGGTATGGCACAGGTTCCATGCTGCATCTGCGCTACTTGCAGTGCTGAGGTCCTCTTGGGCGTGGAGGGAGATTTCTGGCCCTTTCATTCCTCCTACGAACTATCCCTCCCCGGTCCCCCCTTTTTTTATTCTTTTTTTTATTTTATTTTCTTCTTTCTTTTTTTTTTCTTAAAAATAAAAAGAAAGGAGTAACCTAACCATGGCAGCCCTAGTCCATGAACCTGCTACCCCCGGGCCCCTTCTTGATACCGCACCCCGTTCTGACCCCGCCTCGTCTTTGGACCACTCTTCGGACACTCCTCATGCCTCTGTACCTCTTGCCGGTGCTGTTTCCTCACCCGCTTCAGGTACTGAGGCCTCGACTGACTCCTTCGATTTATCTGACCTTCGCTCTCCTCTGACTATGCTTCCGGCCTCTCCCTCTACGGTGCGGCAATTTTCGAATCACCGGCCCGTTCCACGTCGGACCAACTCTGGTCCCACGCCTAAACGCCAACGACAATTACCTGCTGATGATACTTTTCCACCTCGTTCTTCTCAGAAAAGATCGACACGTCCTTCACTACCTTTCCACGCTCAGTTTCAGACTGCATAATGGACTAAATTCTTCACTTTATGATCGACTTCCTCTACTGCCTATCTTTCTGACCACAGTATTGGCAAGGCACTCCTACGCCATGTTGGTAAAGATATTTCTTTTCATGCTCTTAAGAGCGGTACGCGCATCATCACCGTACAGAATGCTACCCAGGCTCATGAGCTTTCTCGTCTTTCCCATATCGATACTGTTCCTGTCACTATTGAAAAACATCATTCCCTCAATTCTTGTAGTGGTACCGTCATTCTGCCCCATACCATAGTTCAACAAAATTTCCAGACATGTGGCACTGACATTCTTGAACAGCTGGAACTCCAAGATCTCCCAATCCTCAAGGTAGACAGGGCGGGATTAAGAAGTCTCCGGGCCCTAGGCTATTCAGATTGGCGGGGCCCCTTTGAGTTACAGGTAAGCGAAGCGACCCCTTCCAGCTTCGGGGTGGGGGGGGTCGGTGTGAGCCTGTTTAAGGTCTAATTAAATACATTCTGGCTATTTCGATTAAATTTAATAAGGAAAGTACATCAAGACAACCAAAACCATTTACCAACAGCCATTATAACTATCTTGTTAAATCATGCATTTTAAAGAGAATAAACTCAAGACAGAATAGTATTACTAGATTAGGCTATTAAAGTAGTGACATCATGTACCTATTATATTCAGCATAACCACTACAGCACTATTATTCCCTTTATAAATCACTGACCATTATTATCATTGCATCATGCATAAGACTATCAAATCATATAAACTCAAGAAAGTAAAGAATTGTTTATATTCACAGGCACTTCTTAAATAAACTTTTTTCTGGATTTCATATTGGCAAAATCATCAATTATATTCTGAAAATCAATATTTCTTGTTAGATCAGACTCAATGGTCAACAAGGCTAGGTTATACAATTTGTCTTGGCTCATTGTTGAACGGAGCTGGTTTTTCACTCTCTCAAAACAGAAAATGAACATTCTCCTTCACAGTTAGTAGCTGGAAGTGTTAGGTAAAGGCGATACACTATGTCAACATTAGGGAAGGTTTCTGAGATACCTGCATTTCTTAAATGTTTCAAAGCAGCTGAGGGCGCACATTTTTCAGGTGGAGCTTTAATCTGATTCATATGCCCAGAAAAAATAACTATTTCTTCAACAAATGTGTCCTGAACATCTGCTGAAAGGTGTTGTTGCAACTTAAATGCAGCTTCTCTCAATTCTGCATTGAGAGTCTGGTAGATTTCTTTTCACCAATTCTGTAATCAGTAAATCCAGAATGACGAAGTATGTAGCTGTCTTATATTTCTGCCTTGGTAGCAACACAATTTCATTGTCTGGCTCTTCAAAATTGCGTTTCCTCTTCCTTGACCGCTGATGATCAGCCCGGTAACTGTAGTCTTTCACCAGCAGTTTAGCTTTCTCTTCAAACATTTCAAAAGCTTCATCATTGCGAAGTGAGCTTACAAATTCCACTAAGCCTGCATAGAGGTTAGCACAAGTAGCCATTTCAATTTCAATTTTCTGAAGTGTCTTGTTCGTGGCATTTAACCGTTCCAGTATACAGTCCCAAAGCACACAGAGTAAGGCCATTTCAAAATCTTCCAATTTTGATACTAAGCTGGCTGCTTCGCTTCTTGTAGTTGCTGTCTGGTCTTCATCCTCTGCTATTTGGATCAAAGCAGAACGTATTTCAGCAAAGCTGTCCTTCAAAGCATGTGTTGCATCATGCTGCGCTGACCACCTTGTTGTTGATAATGATTTGATGACATCTCCATGAATGGTTGACTTGAGTATACTCCACCGATGCATTGAAGCAGAGAAAAAATTAGAGTGCTTGTAAAAGTCCAAAAAATGATATTGCAGCGACACAACACTCCGCAGCACATGACCCAACCAGATTAAGAGAATGTGCTGAGCAGGGCACATATTCAGCAAGTGGGTTGATTTGCTTGATACAGGCTTGCAATCCATTATATTTACCCGACATGTTACTTGCATTGTCGTAGCTCTGGCCATGGCAATCCATAATAGAGAGATCATGTTCAAGCAGAGTATCCAGTACTACATTCATCATTGTTTCTCCATCATGGCCTGAAAGAGGAATGAATTTTATAAAGCGCTCTACAGGCTTACCTCTTCAAGGGGGGCTCCTTGGCGTGGTGAAGAGGCTCTTGGTCTGAGGAATTAGACCTGCCGGTCTTCTTCCTCAGACCGAACCTAATTACCCCCCAATCTCCCCTCCCCTATCCCATCCTCCCCTTTTTCCTTTCCTCCTCCTCCCCACCCCTCCCTTTTGCCCTTCCTCTTTTTGGCCTTTGGGATTTTTCCCACAGGCGCGCTAGTTCCTAGGTAGGGGAAAGGATACCGGGGTCCATCCCATTCCGTTGAGGTTCTTGGCGGTGGTGTAGTTTGCCGTGGAATCTGGATCGCCTGGGGATGTCCCGATCCCTCTCCGGTACCCTGGAGTAGCTTTGGGTGTCTTTCGGGCAACGGGTGTATCTCTGGAAGCCACCTTTCGGATTCCAGGGGTGGTGGCCGAAGGAGGTATGCTTTGTGGGGGATATCCGGCCGCCCTCTCTTTTGTCCACCGAGGTAGCTCGGCAGGTGTGAGGTTGCTATCCCGGATTGCTGGTTTACTGGCATGAAGGGTAGGGTATGGCACGGGTTCCATGCTGCATCTGCGCTACTAGCGGTGCTGAGGTCCTCTTGGGTGCGGTGGGAGATTTCTGGCTCTTTCATTCCTCCTGAGAACTATTCCTCCCCCCTCCCCCCTCCTAACCATGGAGAACCCAATCCATGAACCCACTACCCCCGGGCCCCTTCTTGATACCGCACCCCATTCTGACCCTGCCTTGTTTTTAGACCACTCTTCGGACACTCCTGATGCCCCTGTACCTCTTGCTGGTGCTGTTTCCTCACCCGCTTCAGGTACCGGGGCTTCGACTGACTCCTTCGATTTGTCTGAACTCCGCTCTCCTTTGACTATGCTTCCGGCTTCTCCCTCTCAGGTATGGCAATTTTCTAATCGCCCGCCCATTTCACGCCGGACCAACTCCGGTCCTACTCCTAAACGCCAATGTCAGTCTCCTGATGATGCTCCTTCGTTACCTTCCCACTCTACTCAGAAAAGACCGACACGTCATGCACTCCTTCTCCACGCTCAGTTTCGGACCACACAATGGACTAAATTCTTTACTTTAAGACCGACTTCTAGTGCCTACCTTTCTGACCATAGTATTGGCAAAGCGCTCCTGCGCCATGTTGGTAGAGATATTTCAATTCATGCTCTCAAGAGCAGTACGCGAATCGTCACTGTCCAGGATGCTACCCAAGCTCATGATCTTTCTCTCCTTTCGCATATAGATACTACTCCTATCACTATTGAAAAACATCTTTCTCTCAATTCTTGTAGTGGTACTGTCATTCTGCCCCATACCATAGTCCAACAGAATTTCCAGTCATGTGGCAATGACATTCTTGAACAGCTAGAACTCCAGGATCTCCCAATCCTCAAAGTAGACACTTATGTCCTTCCTGCCCGTGGGCGGAGACGTTACCCTTGCAATGTAGCTCGTTTAACTTTTGACAGCCGAGAACTCCCGTCCTCTGTATATGTCGCGGGACATCGGTTACAAGTACGAAAGGTTATACCTACACCGCAACAGTGTAGAAATTGCTGACGTTTTGGTCACCCAGCGAAATATTGCAGATCTATGGCCGAATGCCCAGTCTGTGGTGCCGACGACCATTCTAATACATCTTGCAGTCAACCTCCATCTTGCCTTAATTGTAATGAAGTTCATCCTTCGTACTCCCGACGTTGCCAGGTCTACTTAAATGAACGTGAAATCCGTTGCCTCAAAGAGGCAGAGTGCATCTGGACACCCAGTAACTGCATCAACCTTCCAGTACTACACCAGTCCAGCAAGAGTGATCAGAGTGCATCTGGACACCCAGTAACTGCATCAACCTTCCAGTACTACACCAGTACAGCAAGAGTGATCAGAGTGCATCTGGACACCCAGTAACTGCATCAACCTTCCAGTACTACACCAGTCCAGCAAGAGTGATCAGAGTGCATCTGGACACCCAGTAACTGCATCAACCTTCCAGTACTACACCAGTCCAGCAAGAGTGATCAGAGTGCATCTGGACACCCAGTAACTGCATCAACCTTCCAGTACTACACCAGTCCAGCAAGAGTGATCAGAGTGCATCTGGACACCCAGTAACTGCATCAACCTTCCAGTACTACACCAGTCCAGCAAGAGTGATCAGAGTGCATCTGGACACCCAGTAACTGCATCAACCTTCCAGTACTACACCAGTCCAGCAAGAGTGATCAGAGTGCATCTGGACACCCAGTAACTGCATCAACCTTCCAGTACTACACCAGTCCAGCAAGAGTGATCAGAGTGCATCTGGACACCCAGTAACTGCATCAACCTTCCAGTACTACACCAGTACAGCAAGAGTGATCAGAGTGCATCTGGACACCCAGTAACTGCATCAACCTTCCAGTACTACACCAGTCCAGCAAGAGTGATCAGAGTGCATCTGGACACCCAGTAACTGCATCAGCCTTCCAGTACTACACCAGTACAGCAAGAGTGATCAGAGTGCATCTGGACACCCAGTAACTGCATCAACCTTCCAGTACTACACCAGTACTGAAGATCTGAAAGCGATCAGATGATGAATTCTCAATTATACACGAAATGAAAACGAAGCTTTGGAAGTAGACAAAAAAATAGACAAGTTCTTGAAGGTTGTTCTTCTGGGATATATACAGTGTAGGTCAGTTGTCCTCTACCGAGGTGTGTTGGTGACGGTGACAAGCTCTTTATCCGAGGAATTAAAATCAACCTTCTCTGTGAATTAACGTTATTGCTTACCACTCTCCAGGCTCTGTGTAATAAGTAAGTTTATTTAGGCACATATACACATAAGTACGGTTATCATACATTGAGTAAATTACCTAGGATAACCCAGAAAAGTTAAAGTGACTTATTTCTATTGCTACCCTGGGACTATAATAACAATAGTGTGTTAAGAGAGTGTTGTGCAGCGCGACACAGACTGGACACAAGTACATGTATAAGAGTGTGTCACTGTCATGGATGGTTCAGTCAGTGAAGGTGACGAGGATGGTGCAGACACTGCGGGAGGTCCTCACCTCATCTACCATCACAGATGCACTCCATCAACATCCTGCAACTTTTAGGTAACACTTAACTCATATACACACGTATTGTAGTACGCAGCACCAGTATGGAACTCACACCTGGTCAAGCACGTCAAAAAATTAGACAAAGTGAAAAGGTTTGCAGCAAGACTAGTCCCGGAGACAAGGGGAATATTCTGTGAGAAGAGATTAAGGGAAATCGGACTTAAGACACTGAAGGACAGGAGGGGTAGGGAAGATATGATAACAGTGTACTAAATACTAAGAGGAGTTGAAAGGTTAATAGGGACAATGTTTGGGAGAATAGAAACAGGAACAAGAGGGCACAGGTGGATGTTGAAAATTCAGATGAGTAATCGGGTGGGTAGGAGCATCAGTGGTGGGTAGGAGCATCAGGGGTGGGTAGGAGCATCAGGGGTGAGTAGGAGCATCAGTGACGGGTAGGAGCATCAGTGGTGGGTAGGAGCATCAGTGATGGGTAGGAGCATCTGTGGTGGGTAGGAGCATTAGGGGTGGGTAGGAGGATCAGGGGTGGGTAGGAGCATCAGTGGTGGGTAGGAGCATCAGTGATGGGTAGGAGCATCAGTGGTGGGTAGGAGCATCAGTGGTGGGTAGGAGCATCAGTGGTGGGTAGGAGCATCAGTGGTGGGTAGGAGCATAAGGGGTGGGTAGGAGCATCAGTGATGAGTAGGAGCATCAGTGATGGGTAGGAGCATCAGTGGTGGGTAGGAGCATCAGTGGGGTAGGAGCATCAGTGGTGGGTAGGAGCATCAGGGGTGGGTAGGAGCATCAGTGGTGGGAAGGAGCATCAGGGGTGGGTAGGAGCATCAGTGGCGGGTAGGAGCATCAGTGGTGGGTACGAGCATCAGGGGTGGGTAGGAGCATCAGGGGTGGGTAGGAGCATCAGTGGTGGGTAGGAGCATCAGTGGTGGGTAGGAGCATCAGGTGTGGTTAGGAGCATCAGTGGCGGGTAGGAGCATCAGTGGTGGGTAGGAGCATCAGGGGTGGGTAGGAGCATCAGGGGTGGGTAGGAGCATCAGTGGTGGGTAGGAGCATCAGGGATGGGTAGGAGCATCAGGCGTGGGTAGGAGCATCAGTGGTGGGTAGGAGCATCAGTGGTGGGAAGGAGCATCAGGGGTGGGTATGAGCATCAGGGGTGGGTAGGAGCATCAGGGGTGGGTAGGAGCATCAGTGTTGGGTAGGAGCATCAGGGGTGGGTAGGAGCATCAGTGGTGGGTAGGAGCATCAGTGGTGGGTAGGAGCATCAGGGGTGGGTAGGAGCATCAGTGGGGGGTAGGAGCACCAGTGGCGGGAAGGAGCATCAGTGGTGGGTAGGAGCATCAGTGGCGGGTAGGAGCATCAGTGGTGGGTACGAGCATCAGGGGTGGGTAGGAGCATCAGGGGTGGGTAGGAGCATCAGTGGTGGGTAGGAGCATCAGTGGTGGGTAGGAGCATCAGGTGTGGGTAGGAGCATCAGTGGCGGGTAGGAGCATCAGTGGCGGGTAGGAGCATCAGTGGCGGGTAGGAGCATCAGGGGTGGGTAGGAGCATCAGGGGTGGGTAGGAGCATCAGTGGTGGGTAGGAGCATCAGGGATGGGTAGGAGCATCAGGGGTGGGTAGGAGCATCAGTGGTGGGTAGGAGCATCAGTGGTGGGAAGGAGCATCAGGGGTGGGTATGAGCATCAGGGGTGGGTAGGAGCATCAGGGGTGGGTATGAGCATCAGTGGTGGGTAGGAGCATCAGTGATGGGTAGGAGCATCAGTGGTGGGTAGGAGCATCAGTGGTGGGTAGGACCATCAGTGGTGGGTAGGAGCATCAGTGGTGGGTAGGAGCATCAGGGGTGGGTAGGAGCATCAGTGGTGGGTAGGAGCATCAGGGGTGGGTAGGAGCATCAGTGGCGGGTAGGAGCATCAGTGGTGGGTAGGAGCATCAGGGATGGGTAGGAGCATCAGTGGTGGGTAGGAGCATCAGTGGTGGGAAGGAGCATCAGTGGTGGGAAGGAGCATCAGGGGTATGAGCATCAGGGGTGGGTAGCATCAGTGGTGGGAAGGAGCATCAGTGGTGGGTAGGAGCATCATGGGTAGGAGCATCAGTGGTGGGAAGGAGCATCAGGGGTGGGTATGAGCATCAGGGGTGGGTAGGAGCATCAGGGGTGGGTATGAGCATCAGTGGTGGGTAGGAGCATCAGTGGTGGGTAGGAGCTAGGAGGGGAATCATGGGTAAATAGGAGCGTCAGGGGTATGTATGAACAATAGGGGTGGGTAGGAGCATCAGAGTTGGGTAGGAGCATCAAGGGGTGGGCAGGGGCATCAGTAGTGGGTAGGAGGATCAATGGTGGGTAGGAGCATCAGGGGTGAATTGGAGCATCAGGGGTGGGTAGGAGCATCAGGGGTGGATCGGAGCATCAGGGATAGATAGGAGCATCAGGGATAGGTAGGGGCGTCAGGAGTGGGTAGGAGCATCACTGGTGGGTAGGACCTTCAGGGATGAATAGGAGCATCAGGGGTGGGTAGGAGCATCAGGAGTGGTAGCTTCAGCGGTGGGTAGGAGCATCAGTGGTGGGTAGGATCATCAGGGGTGGGTAAGAGCATCAGGAGTGGGTAGGAGCATCTGGGTGGGTAAAAGTTTCGGCGGTGGGTAGGAGCATCAGGAGTGGATAGGAGCATCAGGGGTGGATAGGAGCATCAGGGGTGGGTAGGAGCATCAGTGGTGGGTAGGAGCATCAGGAGTGGGTAGGAGTTTCAGCGGTGGGTAGGAGCATTAGGAGTGGATAGGAGCATCAGGGGTGGATAGGAGCATCAGGGGTGGGTAGGAGCATCAGGAGTAGGTAGAGGCATCAGGGGAGTAGGAGCATCAGGAGTGGTAGGAGTTTCAGCGGTGGGTAGGAGCATCAGGGGTGGGTAAGAGCATCAGTGGTGGGTAGGAGCATCAGGAGTGGGTACGAGCATCAGTGGTGGGTATGAGCATTAGCGGTGGGTAGGAGCATCAGTGGTGGGTAGGAGCATTAGGGGTGGGTAGGAACATCAGTGGTGGGTAGGAGCATTAGGGGTGGGTTGGAGCATCAGGGGTGGGTAGGAGAATTAGGGGTGGGTAGGAGCATCAGGAGTGGGTAGGAGCATCAGTGGTGGGTAGGAGCATCAAGGGTGGGTAAGAGCATCAGTGGTGGGTAGGAGTATCAGTGGTGGGTAGGAGCATCAAGAGTGGGTAGGATCATCAGGGGTGGGAAGGAGCATCAGGGGTGGGTAGGAGTATCAGAAATGGATATTAGGATCAGGGGTGGGTAGGGGCATCAGGAATGAGTAGAAGCATCAGAAGTGGGTAGGAGCATAAAGGGTTGGTAGGAGAATCAGAGGTTGGTAGGAGCATCAGAAGTGGGTAGGAGCATCAGAGGTGGGTAGGAGCATCGAGGGGTGGTAGTAAGTAGTAGGTTCGGTAGGAGCATCAGGGATGAGTAGGAGCATCAAGGGGTTAGTAGGGGGAGCAGGGGTGTAAAGATGTTGATAGAGTTAGAGGGACCGGAGAGGGGAGGGGAGGGGAAGGGAGGGAAGTGTACAGCCAGGGTCACCCCTGAACAATGTTGGATCAATGTTAATATGTGTGCTCACAGACAATTATATTTGCACAACTCCTGTACAAACAAAACAACTCCTGTATTTACCATTTAAAAATGCAAAATTATTTTTTTCACATGAAAGTATTTGTGAGAGTGTAGGCCAACACTGCTTCACTGACCCATGGTGTTGTCGGGTATCAGGTGAGAGTGTAGGCCAACACTGCTTCACTGACCCATGGTGTTGTCGGGTATCAGGTGAGAGTGTAGGCCAACACTGCTTCACTGACCCATGATGTTGCTGGTATCAGGTGAGAGTGTAGGCCAACACTGCTTCACTGACCCATGATGTTGCTGGTATCAGGTGAGAGTGTAGGCCAACACTGCTTCACTGACCCATGATGTTGCTGGTATCAGGTGAGAGTGTAGGCCAACATTGCTTCACTGACCCATGATGTTGCTGGTATCAGGTGAGAGTGTAGGCCAACATTGCTTCACTGATCCATGGTGTTTCTGTATCAGGTGAGAGTGTAGGCCAACATTGCTTCACTGATCCATGGTGTTTCTGTATCAGGTGAGAGTGTAGGCCAACATTGCTTCACTGATCCATGGTGTTTCTGTATCAGGTGAGAGTGTAGGCCAACATTGCTTCACTGATCCATGGTGTTTCTGTATCAGGTGAGAGTGTAGGCCAACATTGCTTCACTGATCCATGGTGTTTCTGTATCAGGTGAGAGTGTAGGCCAACATTGCTTCACTGATCCATGGTGTTTCTGTATCAGGTGAGAGTGTAGGCCAACACTGCTTCACTGACCCATGGTGTTTCTGGTGAGAGTGTAGGCCAACACTGCTTCACTGACCCATGGTGTTTCTGGTGAGAGTGTAGGCCAACACTGCTTCACTGACCCATGGTGTTGCTGGTGAGAGTGTAGGCCAACACTGCTTCACTGACCCATGGTGTTTCTGGTATCAGGTGAGAGTGTAGGCCAACACTGCTTCACTGACCCATGGTGTTTCTGGTATCAGGTGAGAGTGTAGGCCAACACTGCTTCACTGACCCATGGTGTTTCTGGTATCAGGTGAGAGTGTAGGCCAACACTGCTTCACTGACCCATGGTGTTTCTGGTATCAGGTGAGAGTGTAGGCCAACACTGCTTCACTGACCCATGGTGTTGCTGGTGAGAGTGTAGGCCAACACTGCTTCACTGACCCATGGTGTTTCTGGTGAGAGTGTAGGCCAACACTGCTTCACTGACCCATGGTGTTTCTGTTATCATGTGAGAGTGTAGGCCAACACTGCTTCACTGACCCATGGTGTTGCTGGTGAGAGTGTAGGCCAACACTGCTTCACTGACCCATGGTGTTGCTGGTGAGAGTGTAGGCCAACACTGCTTCACTGACCCATGGTGTTGCTGGTGAGAGTGTAGGCCAACACTGCTTCACTGACCCATGGTGTTGCTGGTGAGAGTGTAGGCCAACACTGCTTCACTGACCCATGGTGTTTCTGGTGAGAGTGTAGGCCAACACTGCTTCACTGACCCATGGTGTTTCTGGTATCATGTGAGAGTGTAGGCCAACACTGCTTCACTGACCCATGGTGTTGCTGGTGAGAGTGTAGGCCAACACTGCTTCACTGACCCATGGTGTTGCTGGTGAGAGTGTAGGTCAACACTGCTTCACTGACCCATGGTGTTTCTGGTATCATGTGAGAGTGTAGGCCAACACTGCTTCACTGACCCATGGTGTTGCTGGTGAGAGTGTAGGCCAACACTGCTTCACTGACCCATGGTGTTGCTGGTGAGAGTGTAGGCCAACACTGCTTCACTGACCCATGGTGTTGCTGGTGAGAGTGTAGGCCAACACTGCTTCACTGACCCATGGTGTTGCTGGTGAGAGTGTAGGCCAACACTGCTTCACTGACCCATGGTGTTTCTGGTGAGAGTGTAGGCCAACACTGCTTCACTGACCCATGGTGTTGCTGGTGAGAGTGTAGGTCAACACTGCTTCACTGACCCATGGTGTTTCTGGTATCATGTGAGAGTGTAGGCCAACACTGCTTCACTGACCCATGGTGTTGCTGGTGAGAGTGTAGGTCAACACTGCTTCACTGACCCATGGTGTTGCTGGTATCAGGTGAGAGTGTAGGCCAACACTGCTTCACTGACCCATGGTGTTTCTGGTGAGAGTGTAGGCCAACACTGCTTCACTGTCCCATGGTGTTTCTGGTGAGAGTGTAGGCCAACACTGCTTCACTGACCCATGGTGTTGCTGGTGAGAGTGTAGGCCAACACTGCTTCACTGACCCATGGTGTTGCTGGTATCAGGTGAGAGTGTAGGCCAACACTGCTTCACTGATCCATGGTGTTTCTGTATCAGGTGAGAGTGTAGGCCAACACTGCTTCACTGATCCATGGTGTTTCTGTATCAGGTGAGAGTGTAGGCCAACACTGCTTCACTGATCCATGGTGTTTCTGTATCAGGTGAGAGTGTAGGCCAACACTGCTTCACTGACCCATGGTGTTTCTTGTATCAGGTGAGAGTGTAGGCCAACACTGCTTCACTGACCCATGGTGTTTCTTGTATCAGGTGAGAGTGTAGGCCAACACTGCTTCACTGATCCATGGTGTTTCTGTATCAGGTGAGAGTGTAGGCCAACACTGCTTCACTGACCCATGGTGTTTCTTGTATCAGGTGAGAGTGTAGGCCAACATTGCTTCACTGATCCATGGTGTTTCTGTATCAGGTGAGAGTGTAGGCCAACACTGCTTCACTGACCCATGGTGTTTCTTGTATCAGGTGAGAGTGTAGGCCAACATTGCTTCACTGACCCATGGTGTTTCTGTATCAGGTGAGAGTGTAGGCCAACACTGCTTCACTGACCCATGGTGTTTCTGTATCAGGTGAGAGTGTAGGCCAACACTGCTTCCCTGACCCATGGTGTTTCTTGTATCAGGTGAGAGTGTAGGCCAACACTGCTTCACTGACCCATGGTGTTGCCGGGTATCAGGTGAGAGTGTAGGCCAACACTGCTTCACTGACCCATGGTGTTGCTGGTATCAGGTGAGAGTGTAGGCCAACACTGCTTCACTGACCCATGGTGCTGCCGGGTATCAGGTGAGAGTGTAGGCCAACACTGCTTCACTGACCCATGGTGTTTCTTGTATCAGGTGAGAGTGTAGGCCAACACTGCTTCACTGACTCATGGTGCTGCCGGGTATCAGGTGAGAGTGTAGGCCAACACTGCTTCACTGACCCATGGTGTTGCTGGTATCAGGTGAGAGTGTAGGCCAACAATGCTTCACTGACCCATGGTGTTGCTGGTATCAGGTGAGAGTGCTAGACAACACTGCTTCACTGACCCACGGTGTTGCTGGGAATCAGGTGAGTGTAGGCCAACACTGCTTCATTGACCCATGGTGTTGATGAGTATCAGGTGAGAGCATACGCCAACACTGCCTCACTGACCCATGGTGTTGCTGGTATCAGGTGAGAGTTGAATTCGAGAAGCCAATTGCTGGACCACGTGTTCAGCGTCTCTAGGTATCTTAATAGTCCTGCTTGATCCTCATCTGATTTAATTTTCCTCATTAACTTCAGATCATCTGCGAACAGGGACACTTCTGAGTCTATCCCTTCCATCATGTCATTCACATATACGGAAAATAGCACTGGACCTAGGACTGATCCCTGTGGGACCCCGCTCGTCACAGGCTCCCACTGTGATGCCTCATCACGTACCATTACTCGTTTTTGCCTCCCTGTCAGGTATTCTCTGATCCATTGCAGTGCCCTTCCTGTTATACACGCCTGATCCTCCAGCTTCTGCACTAATCTCTTGTGAGGAACTGTGTCAAAGGCCTTCCTGCTGTCCAGGAAAATGCAATCAACCCACCCCTCTCTCTCTCGTGTCTTACTTCTGTTATTTTGTCATAAATGTCCAGAAGGTTTGTGACACAGGATTTGCCTTCCATGAATCCTTGCTGGTTGTCATTTAAAAATCTTGTTCCATTCCAGGTGCTCCACCACTCTCCTCCTGAAAATCTTCTGCATGACTTTGCATGCTATACACGTCAGTGACACTGGTCTGTAGTTTAGCACCTCATTTCTGTCTCCTTTCTTAAAAATGTGGACTACAGTTGCCGTCTCCCATACCTCAGGTAGTTGCCCAGTTTCAAGGGATGTGTTGAAGATTGTGGTTAGTGGCACACACAGTGTCTCTGCTCCTTCTCTAAGGACCCACGGGGAGATGTTATCCGGTACCATCTCCTTTGAGTTATCAAGGTCACTTAGCAGCTTCTGCACCTCCTCAGTTGTGTATATGTCATCCATCACTTGCTGGTATATTCCCTGTTGGTGTTCCCCTCTGTGCTGTCTTCTCAGAGCCCTTCCTATCTCTACTGTAAATACATCCTTGAATCTTGTGTTGAGCTCCTCACATACCTCTTGATTAACGAAAAAAAGCACAATACCGTGACTGGAACAATAAACAAATAACCCGCACATGGAAGAGAGGAGCTTACGACGACGTTTCGGTCCGGCTTGGGCCATTTTAAAAGCCACACTAACAAAAAGGGAACGAACGAACGAACAAGTTCAGGTAAGATCCCAAGTGGGATGAGTGGGGAAGACGGGACAGACGAAGAATAGTGCTGGATAGGAGTGTTTTTAGTCGTAGAAATAGAGCCAGGGCTTAACCCAGCAGCGAAGGCGATCGTGGGACAGATACTGATAAGAGAAATTCAGGCTCTTCTGTTGGGACTCCGGTGGGGTGAGCGGGGAGGACAGGAGAGGCGAAGATTAGCGCTAGAGAGGAGTGTAGAACTGAGCCATGTCTTAACCCAAAAGCTAAGGCGAACGTGGGTCAGAGAATGGTACCTGTCATAGAAGGTACCTCTCGGAGAATCCAAGGTTATTTGTAAATAGGGTTAGGAGCAGGATCATGCAAGGAATAGAAAAGGTTGTGTTGGTTTGTGGGTCTGCTAATGTCTTCGTCAAGGAGAAATGTCCACTAGTCATGTCGTGTCTCAAGTTTGTCTATCTGTCTGTCACTGAGCGTCTTCCAGTACAGATTCAGCGCAGGGATGTCTAATTGGGCATGGAGAGACTCGCTTGTGGCGAAGTCCTCCCATCTGACATCAAGCACCCAGTGCAGCGCCTTGTTCTGGACACGCTGCAGTTTAAGTAAGTTTGTTTTTGCTGCAAGAGGGAGGGCTAGAGGAGAGTAAGTTATCAGAGGACGTATTAGGGATTTGTAGAGGTGTAGTTTGGTGCGTTGGGAGGCATGTTTCAGCTTGTAGAGGCCCACAAGGGCCTTACTAGCTATTGCGTGCCTTGAGTGAATAAGACCGTGTAAGCGAAGAAGGTAGTCAAGATTAACGCCAAGGACAGTGACAGATTGTGTGATGGGGATGTAAGTGCGGGTGTCAGCTGTTCTGAGCTCGACAGGTAATGGAGGATCACGTTTTCTGTAGTTAAAATATGTAATGCTGGATTTAGCTGCATTGGTTTTGATCCTCCATTTTCGTTCCCAGATGGCTATCCTATCGACCTCATTTTGTGTTTTGTGTGTGAGTGTATCTATATTGGCGTGAGTGATGAGTTGTGTAGTGTCGTCTGCATAGGCTAGTGTGATGGAGTTGTGGTATACAGGTGTTGGAATGTCGTTAGTGTATAAAATGTAGAGGGTAGGGAAGAGGACAGATCCCTGGGGTACTCCAGCATTTAGTGTGAAGTAGTCAGAGTAACAGTCTTGGAATTTGATTCTCATGGTACGGCCGTCTAGAAAGTTGCGGAGGAGTTTACGAGTAGTGAGAGGCAGGTTAAAGTTAGTGCAGAGTTTGTACTTGAGCCCTTCGTGCCAGACAGTGTCAAAAGCTTTTTCAACGTCTTTTGCAACCAGGGCTGTCCTGTTTCTTTGTTTTGTGTTTATGTGGATGTAGATGAGAATGATGTTAATGGCATCCTGTATGGATCTGTGTGTTCTGAAGCCAAACTGGCCATCAGAAAGTAGAGAGTTGTGTTCCAGGTATCTGCGAAGGCGATGGTTGATGAGTTTTTCAAAGAGTTTTCCTAAAGTTTCTAGGAGGCTGATAGGGCGATAGTTTCTAGGATCAGAGTGGTCTTTTTTGGGTTTAGGAAGGAGGATAGCAGTAGCAGCTTTGAAGAGGGAAGGGAAGTGTCCAGAGGCAAGGGAGGCATTGAGGAGGTTTGTGTAGGCAGTAATGATAGAGTCAGGGAGGTGTTTTAGGATAATATGGTTTAGGCCAGAGGCACCAGGAGCCTTGGGAGGAAGGTGTCTGAGGAGAGTTTTAATGTCTGTGTTGGTGAAAGAGGTGTCAAGTTCTTGGGAGGAGGTAAGAGAGTCCAGATGGATGTGGCTATCTGGTGTTGTTTCTTGTGTGTGTGCAGTGTTCCAGTGTTCTATGTTTTGAATGTGTCGAATAACGTTTGGGTGAGGTGGGTGAGGGTGGAAGATGTTCTCCCAGATGTGTTGAAGATGTTAGTGGCAGCCTGCGGGTCTGAGATGTGTGTGTTGTTGTGGGTGATGTGTTTGAATTTGTTGGTGGGAGTTGTGCCTCTGATTTTTTTGATGAAGTTCCAGAAGGCTTTAGTATTTTTAATACGCTGTTTGTCCGCTAGTTGTATGAGTTGTGACCAGTGATTGTTGTGGTCTTGGTCAAGGCTGTATAGAATGTTGTTTCTAAGGTAAGTGAGATCTAATTGGACTTGATTAAATCTATGTGTGTTGTAGAAGAAGCGGTTGTGGTAGCAGATAATTAGTCTTCTTGTTCTGAGTGAGGGTTTGAAGGAATAACGAGTGGTGTGAGTTTTCTTTGGTATTGCGATGTTGGCTGCTTGTGTAATGGTGTCCTGGATGAGATCAAGTTGAGTGTCGATGTCAGAGATAGGTTTGTTGTTGTAGTCATAGGTGAGGTTAGTACTGTCTATGTGTTGTTTGAAAGCATCCCAGTCAGCGTTCATGTAGGAGAAGGAAGGTGTGGCTGGGATGAGGATAGGGTTGGAGGAGATGTATAAGATGACTGGAATGTGATCAGAGCCTGTAATAGGGCCAGGTGAGATGTAGTGTTGAAATAGAGAGCTGGCTCGGTTTGCCAGAATGATGTCTGGTTTGCCTTGGCCCGTGTGGTTGTAGAAGGTGTTGAAGTCTGGGCCGAGATGAATTAGGTGTTTATGGTTTGTGAAGTTGGGTAATTGGTGACCAAGTTGGTTGTTACTGGTGTGATGAAAGGCTGTGTGTTTGGCATTCATGTAAGCTAGTAGGTATGTTGGTGTGTTGGTGTAGTTGAAGACTAAGGAAATGTCGTGTATGTTGAGAATAGTGTTTGGGCGAGCATAAGTGGTGAAAAAGATAAAGGGGCCAAAGTGGGTGTGTATTCTGACTGCAAGACAGTGTTGGTGAATAAAAGGGATTGGGAGAGATTCGTGTTTTATGTTGGATTTGACAAGGATGGCAACCCCATCGTGGGGATCATAGGGGGACTGTAGTGCAGTATAACCATAATGGCGGATACGTTGAGGGGCTTTGAGGCAGGTACTGTTTAGCAAAACAATATCTGGTCTCTCTGCTTCAAGGAGCTCGGCCAGTAGGTGTCTAATAGTAAAGTAAGAACGTACGTTGAACTGAATCACCTTAAACATGATTTAATGGTTTCGTCATAGCAAAGTTAATGTCGGAGGAGTCTGGATTAAAACCCGTGATAGTGGTGCCATCAGTGGATGCGAGTTTGTAGGTATTACGGACCCGTTTCCTGGAGGGAGAGGAAGAGATGGATCTGTTTTTATGTTCTTTTTTATGTCTGTCAGAAGTTGGGGCAGGTTTGGGTTTGAGTGGATTTTGTCTGGAGGAGGTGGAGTTGGACCTGGATGAAGTTCTGGTTGTGGTGGAGGAGTGGGCGAAGGTAGATGCAGAGGAAGTGGAAGCTTTGGTAGGGGATGAGGAAGTGGAAGCTATGGTACTGGGTAAGGAAGCGGAAGCTTTGGTTGGGGATGAGGAAGTGGGTAAGGAGGTCAGGGGAGGGGTGGTCGTAGCAGCAGCAGTAGGGGTGTTGGTGGGAGGGGTGGAAGCAGTGAAGAGGGGTAGGGGAGGAGGAGAGCTGGTGGGTGTAGGAAGTGGGGGGGGTGGGAGAGAGGGAGGAGGTAGAGGTTGTAGGGGGCTTAGAAGAGAAGCAGGAAGGAGGGATAATTAAAGATGGAAGATTGTTAGCAGACAAGATTAGGTTAAGGACATGTGAGTAGTCTGATTGGTAGGCTTGAGAGATTACCATCGCAGAGTGGGCAGCAGTGGCGAGTTGGCAGTTAGTTTTGTAGTCTAGTGTGGGTGTAGGTGTAGAAGGAGAGGTGATTGTAGTCTGTGTGTTGGTGTTTGAAGTGTGTAGAGTAGGAGGGGTAGACCAAGTGCGTGGGGTAACCCAGGCATTGGGGGTAGGGGTGGAAGGTATTGTAGGAGGGGGGGTGCAGGGAAGGGGTTGGGGAGGGAGGGAGGTTGGCTTTCTCTGAGGGTGGAGAGAATGTCTTTTCTAGTAGGGCAGGAATTTGCAACTGCAGTGTGTGACCCACCGCAGTTAGAACATTTTAGGGGGAGGTTGCAAGTGTTCCAGAAGTGGCCAGTTGCTGAACATCTGGAGCAGGTTTGTGTGGAAGTGCATGAGATTTTGTCGTGGCCGAATTTGTAGCATTTCAGACATTGTGTGATGGGGTGAAAGTTTGGAGTGAAGAGAGAGTTTGGAGGAATGCGGATGGTCTTGGCGAGGATTCCTTGATTGAAGAGTGTAGAGGCGTCAGAAGGAGTTGAACAGCGTATTTTGAGGATGGTAGAGTTTTCAGGTCTATAAATATCGTCAACAGAGACTTTGTTCTTAGTACTAATGTCTTTGATTAAGTCTTCTTTGTCTGTGTCATAGGCAGTCAGGAGAGAATAGTCTACGTGTTTTGCTATCACTGTGCATTTGGCGCGGTGCTCAGGAGTCCAAATAATAGTGAAGCCAGCATTGAGAAGTTTTTGTCTGGTCTCGGTTGAGGTGTACGTTTCGTAAGAATGTCTGTCAAGAAGTAGTTTGAATCCAGAGTTGGTTTTAAAGACTTTATACTGAGGAGCGCCAGTGATCTGGTACAGTAAATTTCCAGGACAGATAGTGGCATGATCAGATTTAGAGTATTTGAGGTTAAGCGAGAAAGAATTGGGCTTGGAAGAGGTGGGGGCAGGGTAGGCCTTAGAAGCAGGAGTAGACAGAGTAGAGGCAGGTGTTGGCAGTAGAGGAGTGGTAAGGGGAAAGGAGGTGGAAGGCATTGCAGGCATCGTAAATTAGATGTGAGGGCCAATCCTGTGAAAAAAATTTGCAAGGCAAGTACGTGTGAAGTAGACACACGTACTTGCCTGGTTATAACTTTAAAGTTTCTTGTGGAGTCCGTCTCTGGAGGCACAGGACACTGAGGAGGTGAGCTGTAGCTTGATGGAGCACTGTATGCCCTGAACTGGCTGTAAGGCGTGCAGACCACACGTACAGGCTGAGGCGTGGAGACTTCAGACAGCAACAGGAGTGCAGAGGGAAGCTTCCTGCCCTTGGGTAGGCAGCCACCGACGCACCAATCCTGATGGTGAAGACGAAGGTCCAGTAACCACCACTCGGTGAAGAAAGCAACTCTGGCTGTGAGCGATGAGGAGAGCCAACACTAGCTGAATGGCGAGCAGACTTCACATACAGGCTGAGGCGTGGAGACTTCAGACAACGGCGAGGAGAGGCGACACTGGCTGTATAGCGTGTAGACTACACGTACAGTCTGGAGCGTGGAGGCTACAGATAGCAACAGGAGTGCAGAGGGAGGCTTCCTGCCCTTGGGTAGGCAACCACCGACGCACCAATCCTGAAGGTGAAGACGAAGGTTTAGTAACCACCACTCTGAGGATAGTCACACTCAACACGGGGTAATTATAGAGGCGAGATCGTTCGTCGATGGAGCTGTGTGTCCAATGATGACAAAAAGGGAGAGCAGGATGGGTATATATAGGCAGGAGGTGGTAGTAGTAGTAGTAGTAGTGGTAGTAGTGGAGGGAAGGAAGTAGTAGTGGGGAGGTAGTAAGAGTAGGAGGGGCCAGTCAAATACTAAGAAAGAGGAGCACTGCAAGGGAGCGAGGTGCCCACAGAGGGTAAGAGCAAGAACACTGAGGGGGGGGGGAACAACGTCGTCGTAAGCTCCTCTCTTCTGTGTGTGGGTTATTTGTGTATACCTCTTGAGTGTTTCTTGTGAGTTCCCCACCTTCATTCCTCAGCCTGATCCCCTGGTCTTTGATTGTTGTCTTCCTCCTAATGTGGCTATACAGCAGTTTCGGGTCAGGCTTGACTTTCGATGCTATGTTGTTTTCATACTGTCCCTGGGCCTCCCTCCTAATCTGTGCATACTCGTTCCTGGCTCTTCGACTAATCTCCTTATTTTCCTGGGTTCTTTGCCTTCTGTACTCTTTCCATTCTCTAATGCACTTAGTTTTTGCCTCCCTAGACCTTCGGGTAAGCCAGGGGCTCGTTCTGGTCTTCCCATTATTTCTATTGCTCTTGGGAACAAACCTTTCCTCTGCTTCCTTGCATTTTGTTATGTATTCCATCATTTCGTTTACTGGCTTTCCTACCAGTTCTCTGTCCCATTGAACCTCTTGCAGGAAGGTCATCATACCTGTGTAGTCCTTCCTTTTATAGTTTGGCTTTTCCCGTTCAATTCCTGTTACCCTCTCTACTTGTAACTCTATGTATTCAAAGCACAAAACCACGTAATCACTAGCTCCAAGGGGCCTCTCATATGTGATGTCCTCAATGTCTGAACTGCTCAGGGTGTATGTATGTGTGTGTATGTGTACTCACCTAATTGTACTCATCTGATTATGGTTGCAGGGGTCGAGACTCAGCTCCTGGCCCCACCTTTTCACTGAGTGCTACTAGGTCCTCTCTCTCCCTGCTCCATGAGCTTGATCATACCTCATCTTAAAGCTATGTATGGTTCCTGCCTCCACTACCTCACTTGCTAGGCTATTCCACTTCTTGACTACTATATGACTGAAGAAATACTTCCTAACATCCCTTTGACTCATCTGGGTCTTCAGCTTCCAATTGTGACCCCTTGATTCTGTGTCTCCTCTCTGGAATATCCTGTCTCTGTCCACCTTGTTTATTCCACGCAGTATTTTGTATGTTGTTATCATGTCTCCCCTAACTCTCCTGTCCTCCAGTGTCGTCAGGCCGATTTCCCTTGACCGTTCTTTGTAGGACATTCCCCTGAGCTCTGGAACTAACCTTGTCGCAAACCTTTGCACTTTCTCTAATTGTTTGACGTGCTTGATCAAGTCTGGGTTCCAAACAGGTGCTGCATACTCCAGTATGGGCCTGACGTACACGGTGTACAGTGTCTTGAATGATTCCTTACTAAGGTATCGGAATGCTGTTCTCAGGTTTTCCAGGTGCCCATATGCTGCAGCAGTTATCTGGTTGATGTGTGATTCCGTAGACGTGCTCGGTGTTATACTCACTCCAAGATCTTTCTCCCTGAGCGAGGTTTGCAGTCTTTGGCCACCTAGCCTATACTCCGTCTGCAGTCTTCTTTGAACTTCCCCGATCTTCATAACTTTGCATTTGGCAGGGTTAAATTCGAGAAGCCAGTTGCTGGACCAGGTGTCCAGTCTGTCCAGGTCTCTTTGAAGTCCTACCTGATCCTCATCTGATTTAATTCTCCTCATTAACTTCACATCATCTGCAAACAGGGACACTTCTGAGTCTAACCCTTCCATCATGTGATTCACGTATACCAGAAATAGCACTGGTACTAGGACCGACCCCTGTGGGACCCTGCTCGTCACAGGTGCCCACTGTGATACATTATCATGTACCATGACTCATTGTTGCCTCCCTGTCAGGTATTCTCTGATCCATTGCAGCGCCCTTCCTGTTACATGCACCTGATCCTATAGCTTCTGCACCAATCTCCTGTGAGGAACTGTGTCAAAGGCCTTCTTGCAGTCCAAGAAGATGCAATCAACCCACCCCTATCTCTCATGTCTTACTTCTGTTACTTTATCATAAAACTCCAGTAGGTTTGTGACACAGGATTTGCCTTCCATAAATCCGTGCTGGTTGGCGTTTATACTCTTGTTCCATTCCAGGTGCTCCACCACTCTCCTGATAATCTTCTCCATTACTTTGCATACCATGCACGTCAGTGACACTGGTCTATAGCTTAGTGCCTCTTTTCTGTCTCCTTTTTTAAATATGGGTACTACATTTGCTGTCTTCCATACCTCAGGTAGTTGCCCCAGTTTCAAGGGATGTGTTGAAGATTGTTGGTATATTCCTTGTCGGCGTCCCCCTCTGTTCTGTCCACCCAGAGGCCTTCCTGTCTCCACTGTAAATACTTCCTTAAATCTCTTGTTGAGCTCCTCACATACCTCTTGATCGCTTCTGGTGAGTTCCCCACCTTCTTTCCTCAGCCTGATCACCTGGTCTTTGACTGTTATCTTCCTCCTAATGTGGCTATACAGCAGTTTTGGGTGAGATTTGGCTTTCGATGCTATGTCGTTTTCGTACTGTCGCTGGGCCTCCCTCCCTCCTTATCTGTGCATACTCGTTTCTGGCTCTTAGACTAGTCTCTCTATTTTACTGGGTCCTTTGTCTCCTGTATTTTTTCCATTCTCTGTTGCACTTAGTTTTTGCCTCCCAACACTTTCGGGTAAACCAAGCACTCGCTTAGGTCTTCCCATTATTTCTATTGCCCTTGGGAACAAACCTTTCCTCTGCCTCCCTGCATTTTGTTGTTATGTATTCCTTCATTTCATTTACTGACCTTCCTGCCAATTCTCTGTCCCACTGAACCTCCTGCAGGAAGTTCCTCATACCTGAGTAGTCAACCTTTTTATAGTTTGGCTTTTCCCATCCAACTCCTGTTACCCTCTCTACTTGTAATTCTACTATGTATTCAAAACAAAGAACCATGTGATCATTAGCTCAAAGAGGCCTCTCATATGTGATGTCCTCAATATCTGAACTGCTAAAGGTGAACACAAGGTCCAGTCTTGCTGGTTCATCCTCTCCTCTCTCTCTGGTAGTGTCCTTAACATGTTGATGCATAAGGTTTCCTAGTACCACATCCATCATCTTCGCTCTCCATGTTTCGGGACCCCCATGAAGCTCCAAGTTTTCCCAATTAATCTCCCTGTGGTTGAAATCGCCCATAACCAGTAACTTTGCTCTGCTCGAGTAAGCTCTTATTGCAACCTCTGCCAGTGTGCCTGCCACTGCTCTGTTGCTCTCTTCATATTCCTCTCTTGGTTTCCTGCAGTTCTGTGGTGGGTTACACATCACTGCAATGACTACCCAGACTGAATTGTATCTACTATGTAGTCCTTTCTCCAATCTCGTCCATGCCTCCCATTTCCTCAAATCTCCATCGGTCTTGTATGAGCAGTGCAACCTCTCCTCGCCCTCTGCCCCTTCTATCTTTCCTCAGGATCTGAGCTGTGTGTGTGTGTGTGTGTGTGTGTGTGTGTGTGTTACCATTGTGTCCTAGGCATGTGTGTATGTGTGTGTGTGTGTGTGTGTGTGCGTGTGTGTGTGTGTGTGTGTGCGTGTGTGTGTGTGTGTGTGCGTGTGTGTGTGTGTGTGTGCGTGTGTGTGTGCGGGCGCAAACACCGCCATCTAGTGCAGAGTTAATCAAAATTTCCAAATGTAAACTTGGTTAGTATAATTATTCTGACACGTTGCTTCATTATGCACTTGAATGTCAGCAAATTTCTAAGAAATGATGACACTCGATTGGTGAGTGTTGGTGGTAGTGTTGTGGTAGTGTAGTGGTAGTGTTGTGGTAGTGTAGTGGTAGTGTGGTGGTAGTGTGGTGGTAGTGTGGTGGTAGTGTAGTGGTAGTGTAGTGGTAGTGTGGTGGTGGTAGTGTTGTGGTAGTGTAGTGGTAGTGTGGTGGTGGTAGTGTTGTGGTAGTGTGGTGGTGGTAGTGTTGTCAGTATAGCTACTGAATTCCCTTATACGTATACTTGTGTAGTATATTGTAGATAGTATCATCCATATATATATATATATATATATATATATATATATATATATATATATATATATATATATATATATATATATATATATGTTATATATGTCGTGCCGAATAGGCAGAACTTGCGATCTTGGCTTAAATAGCAACGCTCATCCTGCCATATAGGACAAGTGAAAATTTGTGTTTACCTGGAGTTTACCTGGAGAGAGTTTCGGGGGTCAACGCCCCCGCGGCCCGGTCTGTGACCAGGCCTCCTGGTGGATCAGCGCCTGATCAACCAGGCTGTTGCTGCTGGCTGCACGCAAACCAACGTACGAGCCACAGCCCGGCTGATCAGGAACTGACTTTAGGTGCTTGTCCAGTGCCAGCTTGAAGACTGCCAGGGGTCTGTTGGTAATCCCCCTTATGTGTGCTGGGAGGCAGTTGAACAGTCTCGGGCCCCTGACACTTATTGTATGATCTCTTAACGTGCTAGTGACACCCCTGCTTTTCATTGGGGGGATGGTGCATCGTCTGCCAAGTCTTTTGCTTTCGTAGTGAGTGATTTTCGTGTGCAAGTTCGGTACTAGTCCCTCTAGGATTTTCCAGGTGTATATAATCATGTATCTCTCCCTCCTGCGTTCCAGGGAATACAGGTTTAGAAACCTCAAGCGCTCCCAGTAATTGAGGTGTTTTATCTCCGTTATGCGCGCCGTGAAAGTTCTCTGTACATTTTCTAGGTCGGCAATTTCACCTGCCTTGAAAGGTGCTGTTAGAGTGCAGCAATATTCCAGCCTAGATAGAACAAGTGACCTGAAGAGTGTCATCATGGGCTTGGCTTCCCTAGTTTTGAAGGTTCTCATTATCCATCCTGTCATTTTTCTAGCAGATACGATTGATACAATGTTATGGTCCTTGAAGGTGAGATCCTCCGACATAATCACTCCCAGGTCTTTGACGTTGGTGTTTCGCTCTATTTTGTGGCCAGAATTTGTTTTGTAATCTGATGAAGATTTAATTTCCTCATGTTTACCATATCTGAGTAATTGAAATTTCTCATCGTTGAACTTCATATTGTTTTCTGCAGCCCACTGAAAGATTTGGTTGATGTCCGCCTGGAGCCTTGCAGTGTCTGCAATGGAAGACACTGTCATGCAGATTCGGGTGTCATCTGCAAAGGAAGACACGGTGCTGTGGCTGACATCCTTGTCTATGTCGGATATGAGGATGAGGAACAAGATGGGAGCTAGTACTGTGCCTTGTGGAACAGAGCTTTTCACCGTAGCTGCCTCGGACTTTACTCTGTTGACGACTACTCTCTGTGTTCTGTTAGTGAGGAAATTATAGATCCATCGACCGACTTTTCCTGTTATTCCTTTAGCGCGCATTTTGTGCGCTATTACGCCATGGTCACACTTGTCGAAGGCTTTTGCAAAGTCTGTATATATTACATCTGCATTCTTTTTGTCTTCTAGTGCATTTAGGACCTTGTCGTAGTGATCCAGTAGTTGAGACAGACAGGAGCGACCTGTTCTAAACCCATGTTGCCCTGGGTTGTGTAACTGATGGGTTTCTAGATGGGTGGTGATCTTGCTTCTTAGGCCCCTTTCAAAGATTTTTATGATATGGGATGTTAGTGCTATTGGTCTGTAGTTCTTTGCTGTTGCTTTACTGCCCCCTTTGTGAACCTAGCGAAAAAAAAAATTCATTGTGTTTGTTTAGTATTAAATTACTGTAAACAAATCTAAAATATATTTAGTTGGGTTAGGCTAAAATAAATTGAGCTTGTTGTAATAAGGTTAGGTAAGTTTTCTAAGATTCTTTTGGTGCAAAATTAATTTTTTTTTACATTAACATTAATGAAAAAAATATATCTTTAAACGTATAAGAGAAAATTTCGGAAAGGACTTAATTTTAAATGAGTTCTTGTTAAATGACCAGTTTTCCATATTCGGCACGACATATATATATATATATATATATATATATATATATATATATATATATATATATATATATATATATATATATATATATATATATATATATTTAGGCTCCCTGGTCAGTAGGCTCAGTGACTAGTTTGTGTGACGTCACGTGATGCTGTTGTGAGCCCATCGCGCCTGGGATCTTTCTCAGTTCCGTTAGACCTACCAAGCAGCTACAGGCAGGCTGGTCCTCTCCATTCTCACACTCTGCAATATAGTTATGGAAAATTTTATAGGGGCTTACCTGTATGTACCTCAACATTATATGCATACAAGTAGTCTCATTGGGAGGCACCAACCATATTGTTTACCATAGTCACCCCGTGTAGACATATGAGAAAACTTAACCACCCCTGGTCACTGCAGGTGGTCCCTTCAACCTCACAATCTTATCCATATCTATCCGAGACAAGTATGAGGGGTAGCACCCGCAAGTACGACGCTACTAAATAATTGTGGACTGTATAGATTATATTAGTTTAACTGAATGAAGGGGGGGGAGGGGGGTTACGCATGGATATATCCATCAAGGAAAAACACTGGTACATAATCCCACCACTTACCAGATATTCTCTGGTGGTCACTTGATATAGCTGGATCACCCATAACCTATCCAATTACAACATACCTAACTGGCCAGTATCAGTCTGCTATAACTAGAAGGGTTACTTAACTGTGGGTGATTGATGCTCCTTATTTCCTCCATTCACCATCTCATTTCGATGTCCTGCTACACCGACACTGTTCTTATTCCAGCAGGACGAGGTATCCGTTGGTTTGTCCCGGTTTAGAAGTCGTGACTCCATAAAAACTTCACTATCCTCGGGACAGGAACCACGAGGACTACACGTGTTCATTCGGAGTAAGGCGACTTATTTCATTTCACACATTTTCTTAACTTAGTGTTATTATCAGCTATTACATTACAATTCACACGACGATTTAATGTCTCATAATTATTATGCATATTAGAGGTCACTCCATTAAGATCTGAGACCGATGAGTGATGATTAAATCACGGGTATTTTCCCCTGGACACCATGGCGTCGCACCAGTCACCACTGGTCCTACCATTATTCACTAATTTTACCACCTTATTACTGTGGTCCCGTAAATCACGTTCCCTCACTCTTCACCAGGAACAGTTACGACACTTCCTATTATGAAGTGAGGCCTATATTAATCCTTAGGCCGCCGTGAACGTCAATTTCCTGGTCCCATGCTTTCCCAGCCTTTTAACTCCATTCAAAACACTCCTGCCCTGATGCCCCGTCTCGACCTCTCCCCCGCCCATCAGCGCAGGCGCAGAGCTTCCCTGTTGGTTCTAGTCCATTTTCAAATACATTTCCTGACCCACATCAACACATTAAACGCCTATTAGGCACTATAGCTTCGGAAATTAAATAATTTCCACAACAGTGTTACCATCCAACAAGTGTGTTTATCTCCAACCTTCATATCTCCTACGAACCGCCACAACAGTGTGGTGGTGGTGGTGGTGGTAGAGTGCTGGTGTTGGTAGTGTGGTGGTAGTGGTAGTGTGGTGGTTGTGTGGTGGTGGTGGTTGTGTGGTGGTGGTGGTTGTGTGATGGTGGTAGTGTGGTGGTGGTGGTTGTAGTGTGATGGTGGTGGTAGTGTGATAGTGGTGGTTATGTGGTGGTGATAGTAGTGTGGTGGTGGTGGTAGTGTGGTGGTTGTGTGGTGGTGGTGGTGGTGGTAGTGGTGGTGATGGTAGTGTAGTGGTGGTGGTAGTGTGATGGTGGGTGTAGTGTGGTGGTGGTAGTGTGGTGGTGGTGGTGGTGGTAGTGTGGTGGTGGTGGTAGTGTGGTGGTGTTGGTGGTTGTGTAGTGGTGGTGGTAGTAGTCTGGTAGTAGTGTGGTGGTGGTAGTGTGGTGGTGGTTGTGTAGTGGTGGTGGTAGTGTGGTGGTGGTGGTTGTGGAGTGGTGGTGGTAGTAGTGTGGTGGTGTTGGCGGTAGTATGGTGGTTGTGTAGTGGTGTGGTGGAGGGGGTTGTGTGGTGGTGGTGGTAGTGTGGTGGTGGTTGTTCTGTGGTAGTGGTGGTAGTGTGGTGGTGGTTGTTCTGTGGTAGTGGTGGTAGTGTAGTGGTGGTGGTGGTAGTGTGGTGGTGGTGGTGGTAATGTGGTGGTAGTGGTGGTGGTGGTAGTGTGGTGGTGGTAGCATTAGAAATCTTCCTTATGAAGCAAGATTGAAGACACTTAAATTACATTCACTTGTTAGACGAAGAATGAGGGAGACATGATCGAGGTGTATAAGTGGAAGATAGGTATTAATAAAGAGGATCCAAATAAAATCTTGAGGATATCTCTCCAAGAGAGAACCCGCAGTAATGGATTCAAATTAAACAAGTTTAGATTTAGAAAGGATATAGGAAAGTATTGGTTTGGAAATAGGGTAGTTGATGAGTAGAACAGTCTACCTACTTGGGTTATTTTTTTTATATTTTATTTAAAAAACACAGTATACATGTATATCACACATAATTGACGTAATCACAATACATGAACTATTTATAAGAAAACAAAATCCTTATAACTAATGGATAATATATATAACAAAAAATTATTACTAGCCTACCTGACATTTGTATTCATATCTCGTATGAAAACTGTATATACAAAACTTTTCATGTGAACTAATGCTTTGGCCTCTCAATTTATATTGTAATATTAGCATTTAATATACCTAAACATTCTGTAGCTATTCATCCCCTAATTTTGTATGTATTATTTAAAGCACACCGTATACAATATACTTGTATATCATACACGAGTGACTTAAATCACAAAACATGAAGCCAAATGTAAGAAATACAACATCCTTATAATTAAACAATTTACAACCCACACCTGAAGATACGTAACAAAAAAATTGCTACAAAACTTAATTTCCATATTTTTTCATTTTATTTAAAAACATTACAATACAACAGATAAAAAAAATAAACCAGATCCTAATCTTCCACATAATTATAATCTCATTGCCGAGATACACACCGCACTTACAACTTCGTGCAGGCGCACACTGCCCCCCTCCCTTTTCTTTTTCTCTCTCAACACCTATCCTAATTACTTGGTTACACGGGTTTATACTTTACTTCCTTCAAAACAAGATTACAATATACATTAATATTCAGTACATGTACATGGTATTGGGTCTCACGTAGGACATCATTGCCATTACTAGTACATAATACAATGATATAATACTGAACATTATCATGAAAACAAAGATTTAACACATGTACATACAGTAGTTATATTATTAAAAATTCACATACAGGTTCATTACTGATTCTATGTCATCATTGAAGGCTCTTGGCTCATATAATGACTCCAACAACATGCTCATTGGGGAAGCCAGGTATAGATACTCAAAAATTAGGGACAAAGGAATTAATGTACAATTGCTATGGATTCCATCACACATTGGATTACTCCTTCATGATAAAGTTGTTATGTTAGCCAAGAAGAGTATCCAGAAGGAGAATGTAGAATATAACTTTGGTATAACTGTGTCTAGCATTAGGAATAATATTAGGAGAGAAGTAAATAATGAAAATGATTGTTATAGGAATGCAGTTAGAAGCCTGAGTAGATCTATAACCCACTATGATAACATGAACGTAGATAAGTATGTTTATGGAGCAACTTGCAATGTGAACAGACTGACTGATGTTGTAGTGGCCAGGCTTAGGCTTGGTTACAAGTACTGACTGATGTTGTAGTGGCCAGGCTTAGGCTTGGTTACAAGTACTGACTGATGTCGTAGTGGCCAGGCTTAGGCTTGGTTACAAGTACTGACTGATGTTGTAGTGGCCAGGCTTAGGCTTGGTTACAAGTACTGACTGATGTTGTAGTGGCCAGGCTTAGGCTTGGTTACAAGTACTGACTGATGTTGTAGTGGCCAGACTTAAGCTTGGTTACAAGTACTTCTGGCAGTTTGGGAGACACACAGATGATGATCAAACTAAATGTAAATTATGTGATCAGGCATATGGTCACTCTCTTGAACACTATGTGCTTAATTGTCCACTTATTGAGGAATACAGAGATAGACAGTGTATAATAACCTATGTGACATGTCAAGATATCTTATTAATGAAAATAAGATACCAGATATACTAAGCAAATTTCCTAAATTTGCTTGCAACAGATAAATGAACTATAGATATGTAGATATAAATCCATATGTATTCCTGTTAACCCTTTGGGGCCTAGTTCCTAGGCCTTTTGTGTATCCATATGCTCTCGCGCTACCGTCCACAGGATGGATATGGGGTGCACAATAAACTAGCCACTTCGGTGGCAAAATCTAAAATCTAATCACGTTCTTTCCTTATTTTGTCAGCTACAACTCGAAATAACCAAAACGTTTCGGTTAACCTACTCATTCCCCATTATGGGCATTTTTTTATATATATTTTATTTAAAAAAACTTACAAAAGTACAAAGGATGCATAATAATAGCGCAGGAATACAAAAACAATCTTTTACTCTACTAGTAGCAGGTTATTCCTGGAGGTAACGAGTATTATAACAACATCGTGTTATAGCAAACAGTACACGCTAAAACAAAACTCACTCAAGTAATAGTCATTTATAGGTACCTCCACGCAAAATTGTGACCAAATAAACACACCAAAAAAAAACTTTACATGGGTTAACAAAATAAAAGGAGTACCTGTCATAACCTATTTACAACAAAAATCAACATACAATACACAACATCACAAGGTTACTAAAGTTAAAGTTTTAATATATGACTAAAGCCAATACCACCTTTAACACAATATATATACAACACAAATCATGTCAGTAAAGTAAAAAGATCCTAACCAAAGCTACCATAACAACTATAAAACAAAGACACAACCCGAACATTCCCGCTGTGACAAGGTACAGAATATTGGTTAAATTTGTGTTATATTGTAGCCTAACCAATAGGAATTCTGAAGGAACGTATGATTCCTTATGCACAATAACCATGGAAAAACAGTATTTTAATATTATTAATATGTTAAACTATCAAGTACAATAATTCTTGTACAGAAAACAGAACAACATACATGTAACATATAATAATAAAATAAATCCAAAACAAGCTTTTATAACATAATAAAACTCAGCACATCAAAAGGGTTTAATACTAAACCCTACACAGAAATTAAACCTTCCACATATGTATGTAAACCGAAACTCCTGTCCAAAAGTTTTTTGGTATAAACCCCTTAACCATCCAATTGATTTTCAAAAAGTTGAGAAAGTTGTATTAAGCAAGTCCATGGTTGACAGAAATATAATTGAATCTTGTTTCATAAAAAGCAGTTTTGAAAATAATATGAATATTTCCTTAGGTTTATATAAATTAGATTCATTTATAATTAATAAAATTTGGTTAGAGTTTAATAATACATTGGACAAATAATAAACCTTATTTCTTGGGTAGAATAATTTGTTAGTGGGATGTCGTGAGGACCTGTCTAGTTGGACCAGCGGACCTACTACAGTGTTCCTCTTTTCTTATGAGTCCGGTATTGTCGCGCGTCAGGTGTTTCTTTGTTGTGGGGGTTGACTGTGAGGTGTGGTCTAAGCCCTTTAATTGCCTTCCTTTGATGTATTACTTTCATAGTTCCTTGACAATGTGAGTAGTCACGAAAGCGCTTGGAATTTCACTACTCTTTCACAGTGGTTGTTTTGCATATTTTAAAATCACCTGTTTACTGTGATCTTATTGCATATATATATGTATATATATATATATATATATATATATATATATATATATATATATATATATATATATATATATATATATATATATATAGGTAATGAGGGTATCAAATGATTTAGATAAAGAAAAACTGGATATCAAATTGGGGAGGAGGAGTATGGAAGAAGTGAATGTTTTCAGATACTTGGGAGTTGACGTGTCGGCGGATGGATTTATGAAGGATGAGGTTAATCATAGAATTGATGAGGGAAAAAAGGTGAGTGGTGCGTTGAGGTATATGTGGAGTCAAAAAACGTTATCTATGGAGGCAAAGAAGGGAATGTATGAAAGTATAGTAGTACCAACACTCTTATATGGATGTGAAGCTTGGGTGGTAAATGCAGCAGCGAGGAGACGGTTGGAGGCAGTGGAGATGTCCTGTTTAAGGGCAATGTGTGGTGTAAATATTATGCAGAAAATTCGGAATGTGGAAATTAGGAGAAGGTGTGGAGTTAATAAAAGTATTAGTCAGAGGGCAGAAGAGGGGTTGTTGAGGTGGTTTGGTCATTTAGAGAGAATGGATCAAAGTAGAATGACATGGAAAGCATATAAATCTATAGGGGAAGGAAGGAGGGGTAGGGGTCGTCCTCGAAAGGGTTGGAAAGAGGGGGTAAAGGAGGTTTTGTGGGCGAGGGGCTTGGACTTCCAGCAAGCGTGCATGAGCGTGTTAGATAGGAGTGAATAGAGACGAATGATACTTGGGACCTGACGATCTGTTGGAGTGTGAGGAGGGTAATATTTAGTGAAGGGATTCAGGGAAACCGGTTATTTTCATATAGTCGGACTTGAGTCCTGGAAATGGGAAGTACAATGCCTGCACTTTAAAGGAGGGGTTTGGGATATTGGCAGTTTGGAGGGATATGTTGTATATCTTTATACGTATATACTTCTAAACTGTTGTATTCTGAGCACCTCTGCAAAAACAGTGATAATGTGTGAGTGTGGTGAAAGTGTTGAATGATGATGAAAGTATTTTCTTTTTGGGGATTTTCTTTCTTTTTTGGGTCACCCTGCCTCGGTGGGAGACGGCCGACTTGTTGAAAAAAAAAAAAAAAATATATATATATATATATATATATATATATATATATATATATATATATATATATATATATATATATATATATATATATATATATATATATATATATATATATATATATATAGTGTAGGTTTTCTCAAACCCGAGTTTAACGGATACGTTAACGTTAACGCGAGTTAACTTGTGAAAAATAAAATGGAAATTAACGGGATATACTTAAGTGTGTGTGTGTGTGTGTTTGTGAGTGTACTGTGTATGCATTTATTTATTTGCATTAATCTATTTGTGGTTGCAGGGGTCGGGTCTCGGTTCTTAATCTTGGTCTTATCTTCCAAGCCTCATGGATCCTTTCATACCAAATCTTAAATCAATGTCTACCCTAAGGCTGAAAAGGTACTTCCTGACAGTCCCCCGACTCATGTGTGTCTTTAGCTTCCAGTTGTGCCCTCGTTTACCAGTTTATTAATCTTCTCTTGAACAATATAGCCCTGTCCATCTATGAAGTCCCCTGTGTACTTTGTATGTAGTTATCAAGTCGTTAGGTTTACATCCTTCAGTCTCGCCTAATATTTCAGTCCCTTTAGTTCTGGGACTAGTCTCGTTTCAAATCCCTACAATTTCTCCACTTTCTTAACGTTTTTAATTGGGAGCGGATTCCATGCTGGTGCTGCAGTCCTCATATAAGTCTTATAAAGGGTCTTGATTGACTGTTAAGATTTCTGCAAGCAATTTTCTCGGTACTGTGTTCACCCTTAGATCTTCCTTCTTATGTAAGGTTTGTATCCTGTCTCTCAAGAATTTTCAGTTTCTGGCCTGTTCCATCCCCCCTTCCTCCGCTTTCACAATCTTGCATTTGGTGGTAGGTTACTGAAAGGAGTTAAAAGTTTTGACGAGGATAGTGAAGCTCAGGTTAGAGTATGTAGGAGAGAGGGAGATTATTTCCCAGGAAAAGTAGGCCTTAGACAGGGATGTGTGATGTCACCAGGGTTGTTCAATATATTTATAGATGGTGTTGTAAGAGAAATGAATGCTCGGGTGTTGGCAAGAGGTGTGGGATTAAGAAATAAAGAATCTAACACAAAGTGGAAGTTGTCAGAGTTACTTTTTGCTGATGACACTGTGCTTTTGGGCAGTTGTGAACAGAAGTTACAGAGGCTGGTGAACGAGTTTGGAAGGGTGTGAAAAAGAAGGAAATTAAAAGTGAACTAGGAAAAAACGGAGGGATGAGGATAAAAATTTAGGTAATGAAAAATTGGATATCAGATTGTATGGAGGAAGTAAATGTATTCAGATATTTGGGAGTGGACGTGCCAGCAGATGGGTCTATGAAAGATGAGGTGAATCATGGAAGTGGTGAGGGGAAAAAGGTGAGTGGAGCACTAAGGAGTCTGTGGAGACAAAGAACGTGCAACCATAATAGACCACATATGGACCAATATACTAGCCCCCCTTAAATCAGGGATAATCACAGATAGCACTACAGACCACTACCCTACCTTCCTCCTGACAAACATTAGTAAACCACCTCTTGAATACAACAAAGTCTCATTTAGACTCCATGACGAGGCCTCAATAAGGAAGTTCACAGCTGACCTAGAGACTGTTGACTGGCCTACAGAATTCTCCAAGGCCAGTGGTATTGATGACTGGACAGACATTTTTCTTAACAAATTACTTAGACTATACAACAAACATTGTCCTATAAAAGCGAAACAGATCACAAACAAACGGCTTGGTTGCCCATGGCTAACCAGCACCATTCTGAAATCCATTGATTAGAAACACCAATATGAAAAGCAATATAGACAGGGCTTAATACACAAAGATATTCTTAAACACTATTCATCAGTTCTCACCAAAGTAATAAAGAAAGCCAAACAACTATACTACTCCAGTAGATTCACAGACACAAGAGGAGATATAAAAAAGACCTGGAAAACACTCTCTCAGATTCTAGGGACCCATAAACTGAAAAAAAACAAGAATATTGTCCTAACTAAACCTAATGAAACACCACTGCATCCCACTGACACAGCTAACAAGATAAACGACTTCTTCTCAACCATAGGATCTAATCTCGCCAATAAAATCCCACGTACCAATGCCCATGCCGGGGACTACCTAGATGGGAATTTTCCAAATTCCTTCTATCTTGCACCTACTGAGCCCTCGGAAGTCACCGAGATTATAAAGTCACTTAAAAATAACTCAGGGAATCTGTCTCATGTCCCACCATTATTGTACAAGCGAGCAGCCCATGTCCTTTTGCATGCTATTTCATTACCTTATAACAAGTCACTAGAAACTAGCACCTTCTCGAAACTACTCAAGATGGCAAGGGTTACACCAATACATAAAGGAGGTGACCCTACAGATTTAAACAACTATAGGCCAATATCAAACTTACCATTGCTATCCAAAATCTTTGAGAAACTCGTGCACAGGAGACTAAATTCCTTTATAACGGCACAAAACATACTCAACCCCTGCCAATTTGGATTCAGGAAAAATAAAAGCACTAATGATGCAATCATAAAAATGCTAGATCTGCTTTACACAGCATTGGAAAATAAGGAATATCCACTAGGAATTTTTATTGACTTAAGAAAAGCTTTTGACACAGTAAACCATGGCATCCTACTTCACAAGCTTGACCATTACGGTATAAAAAGCCATGCGCTTGCATATTTCAAATCTTACCTTACTAATAGGTATCAGTATGTCACCATTAAAGACACAGCATCAACAACACGACCACTTGATACTGGAGTTCTGCAGGGAAGTGTCCTTGGTCCCCTGCTCTTCCTTATATACATCATTGATCTTCCAAACGTATCCTAACACCTGAAACCCATTCTCTTTGCTGATGATACGACTTATGTCATGTCTCACCCTAATCTTGCCACCCTCAACACCATTGTTAACGAGGAGCTGATCAAATATCGACTTGGATGGCAATCAATAAACTTACGCTTAACACTGACAAAACCTACTATATTATGTTTGGTAGCAGAGCAGGAGTTGCGCAAATTAACATTAAGATCGATAACGCTCTAATTACCAGACATAATGAGGGCAAATTCCTAGGCCTATACCTTGACAACAACCTGAATTTCAGCACCCATATCTAACACATAACCAAAAAAGTATCCAAAACGGTTGGGATCCTCTCCAAGATACGATACTACGTGCCGCAAAATGCCCTTCTCACACTATGCCACTCACTTATTTATCCATACCTCACCTATGCTATTTGTGCTTGGGGATCAACTGCAGCAACACACCTAAAGCCAATAATAACCCAACAAAAAGCCGCAGTAAGAATAATCACTAAATCCCATCCCTGGCAACACCCCCCCCCACTCTTCATAGATCTAAACTTACTCCCTGTTCAGTACATCCACACTTACTACTGTGCAATCTACATCTACAGGACCTTAAATTCCAATATAAACCTTGACCTAAAACGCTTTCTTGATAGTTGTGACAGAACCCACAGGCATAACACCAGACACAAACATCTCTACGACATTCCCCGTGTCCGACTAAACCTTTACAAAAATTCAATGTATGTCAAAGGCCCTAAAATCTGGAACACCCTACCTGAAAACTCTAGAACTGCAGACACATTCATCACCTTTAAAACTACCATTAGAAAACATCTTATCTCCCTGATACACCCCGTCAACTAACAACACGACGAATACCACCTGGTGGTTCACACTTACACTCACTCACCCATTTGACCATAAACAGAAATATTAATATCAATCTTAAAATAATGAATCCAAACTAGTCATAAGTTGGCCTGTGATACTCCAATACTGAAACTATGTACTATGCCAAAACAAAAGCATTCACATTGCTAAACTCACAAACTAATATTTAGTCACTTAGCCATAATACCAACTTGCCTCATAATTTGTAATATTTTATAATTAAGAATTAAACTAAGTCTGCCCGAAATGCCTAGCCATGCTAGGTGTTCTAGTGGTACATTCTGTAATTATTATTTTACTACATGTAAACCACACAATAACCAAATTCTGTAAACTCAGCATTGTAATACTTATAGAGAATAAACTTTGAATTGAATTGAATTGAATTGAAAGAGGTGAATGTATGTGAATATAGTTATACCAATGCTCTTATATGTGTATGAAGCATTGGTGGTGAATGTTGCAACAAGGAGAAGGCTGGAGGCAGTGGAGATGTCGTGTCTGAGGGCAATGTGTGTTTTGAATATAATGCAGAGAATCCGTAGCTTGGAGGTCAGAAGGAAGTGCGGAGTTTCCAAAAGTATTATCCAGGGGGCAGAGGAAGGATTGTTCAGGTGGTGTGGACATTTATATAGGATGGAACAAAATAGAATGACTTGGAGGGCATATAAATCTGCAGTGGAAGGAAGGCGGGGTAGGAGTCGTCCTGGTCTAATCAACCAGGCTGTTACTGCTGGCCGCACACAAGCTGACGTACGAACCACAGCCCGGCTGGTCAGGTACTGACTTTAGGTGCCTGTCGAGTGCCTTCTTAAAGACAGCCAGGGGTCTATTAGTAATCCCCCTTATGGGAGGCAGTTGAACAGTCTTGGGCTCCGGACATTTACTGTGTTGTCTGTCAATGTACTCGTGGCGCCCCTACTTTTCATCGGGAGAATGTTGCATCTCCTGCCGAGTCGTTTGCTTTCATAGGGAGTGATTTTTGTGTGCAGGTTTGGTGCTAATCCCTCCAAGACCTTCCAAGTATCTCTCTCGCCTGCGTTCCAGGGAATACAGATCAAGGACCTTCAACTGTTCCCAGTAATTTAGGTGCCTTATGGCACTTATGTGTGCCGAGAAAGTTCTTTGTACACTCCAGGTTTGCAATGTCGCCAGTCTTGAAGGGGACCGTTAGTGTACAGCAGTATTCCAGCCTAGAGAGCACAAGCGATTTGAAGAGAATTATCACGGGCTTGGCGTCCCTAGTTTTGAAGGTTCTCATTATCCATCCTACCATTTTTGTAGCAGATGAGGTAGATACATTGTTGTGGTCTTCGAAGGCGAGATCCTCTGACATTATCACTCCGAGGTTCTTCACGTTACTTTTCCGCTCTATTGTATGGTTAGAATTTGTGGTATACCATGACACATATTTAATTTCTTCAAGTTTTCAATATCTGAGTAGTTGAAATTTCTTCTCGTTGAACTTCATATTATTTTGAGTGACCCATTCGAAGATTTGGTTGATGTTCGCTTGGAGTCTCGCAGTGTCTTCGATGGAGGTCACTACCATGGTGATCCAGGTGTCATCCACAATAGGACATATTTATTAGAAAAAGTTTCGGTCCTGGGACTGAAACGTTTTCTAATAAATATGTCCTAGTGTTCGCTTACGTGTTTTTCTAAACCATCCATTTTTTTTAACTCTCCTTCGGGTTTTTTCTATATGGACCCATTTTTTTATTATATGTCGAGAACGCTGGCAGCTGCAGCAGCATGTTCCAGCTCTGGCCTAATACACGTTCCTGAGAGCTTCCCTGCATTTCTCCATCCATATATTTGAAAGCTGCCTATATATTGGAAAGTTAGAGTATCATATAATTTTCTCATAATTTCGTTTATATTATCTGGTGACAATTTTTTATTAATAATAACTCCTAGATCATTTTTCTCCTATACGATACAAAATTTTGTCACAATCTACGTTCCATTCTGATTTCTCTTTCTCCCATGTTATTTGCTGTTTTTGTTATTTGCGTTACATGGTATTTATTAATAATAAAATCTGTAATCCATTTTTTGCCTAGTTGCAACAGTTTAGTGAGGCTCAGTATGTAGGAGAGAGGGAGATTATTTCCTAGTATAAGTAGCCTTGACAAGGACGTGTGATGTCACCGTGGTTGTTCAATATATTTATAGATGGTGTTGTAAGAGAAGCGAGTGTTCGGGTGTTGGCAAGAGGTGTGGGATCCAAACAAAGAATTTGTTTATTTTGCTCAAGATTTTATCATCATCCGCAAACAAATACATATAATTTTTCTATTCCTCATGGCAAGTCATTTAAATAAAAGAAGTTAGCGTGGTAAGTACACATCCTTGAGGGACCCCACTGATGAGATTTCCCGAAGAGAACATTTTTGTTCTTATCATTGTTCACATTTTCCTCTCAAACAGAAAGACTCCCATAGTAACAGTTTTATATATCTGGAAGGTTCCGAATTAGTATTTCATGTGTGTATGTGTGTGTACTCCCCGAGCTGTGTATGTGAGGGGGAGTTGCGCGTCTCTGCTCCAGGCGCCGTCTCTTAAACTACTAACTATACAAATAAATTTCCCTGCCTGTTTTAGGTTCTTATCATACCTACTTTTGACTGTATGGTGTTCGCCTCCATCGTGTATGTGTGAGGAGGGGAAGGGTATATGTGAATCAAGAATATTTTGTTACACAGATCGCTCACTGTTGCCTGGGTCTCAGCTGGTATACATTTTAAAGTTCTATTTTCTTTGGGCACTGGGATGACTGCTAGGTTCCCCGAGGGAGCCTCATTGAAGGTGGCAGCGCTGGACTGGCGTCCCCACACCATCGTGAAGGTCAAGCAGGACTACACTTCCTCCTTCACTCTGGAAGGACCCATGGCTAATCTTCTCGACGTTCTCGCTTCCTCACTCAACTTCTCGTGAGACCTTGAAGTTTGTTTTATAGTATTTTTTCAGTGCGGACTGTTGCATTAAGTTTTCACGAAGCAGGAAGTCTAAATGGTTAATTGCAGGAGAGAATTTTATCGAGATGTGTGGATGGTTGTGTACCTGTGTGCTGATCGTTGTTGTGTACCTGTGTTGATAGTTGTGTTGTGTACCTGTGTTGAGAGTTGTGTTGTGTACCTGTGTTGAGTTGTTGTGTACCTGTGTTGAGAGTTGTGTTGTGTACCTGTGTTGATGGTTGTGTTGTGTACCTGTGTTGATGGTTGTGCTGTGTACCTGTGTTGATAGTTGTGTTGTGTACCTGTGTGTTGATGACTGTGTTGTGTACCTGTGTTGATGGTTGTGTTGTGTACCTATGTGCTGATGGTTGTGTCGTGTACCTGTGTGTGATATTTGTTGTGTACCTGTGTGTTGATGATTGTGTTGTGTACCTGTGTTGATGATTGTGTTGTGTACCTGTGTTGATGATTGTGTTGTGTACCTGTGTTGATGGTTGTGTTGTGTACCTGTGTGTGATAGTTGTTGTGTACCTGTGTGTTGATGATTGTGTTGTGTACCTGTGTTGATGGTTGTGTTGTGTACCTGTGTTGATGGTTATGTTGTGTACCTATGTGCTGATGGTTGTATTGTGTACCTGTGTTGTTGGTTGTGTTGTGTATCTGTGTTGATGGTTGTGTTGTGTACCTGTGTTGATGATTGTGTTGTGTACCTGTGTTGATGGTTGTGTTGTGTACCTGTGTGATGATGGTTGCTTTGTGTACCTGTGTAGATGGCCGTGTTGTGTACCTGTGTTGATGGCTGTGTTGTGTACCTGTGTTGATGGTTGTGTTGCGTACGTGTGTTGATAGTTGCGTTGTGTACCTGTGTGTTGATGGTTGTGTTGTGTACCTGTGTTGATGGCTATGTTGTGTACCTGTGTTGATGGTTGTGTTGTGTACCTGTGTTGATGGCTGTGTTGTGTACCTGTGTTGATGGTTGTATTGTGTACCTGTGTTGATGGTTGTATTGTGTACCTGTGTTGATGGTTGCGTTGTGTACCTGTGTTGATATTTGTGTTGTGTACCTGTGTGTTAGTTGTGTTGTGTAGCTAGGTTATAACGCAGCTGGTGGTTGTGGTCCAGGTACACGCTGGTGCAGCCACCTGACGGCACCTTGGGGAGCCAACATAACGGCACCTGGACGGGGATGGTGGGCATGGTGATTAATCAGGTGAGTCTGGACGAGGATGGCGACTAGTTAGGTGAATCTGGACGGAGATAGTGACTAGCCAGGTGAGTCTGGACGGGCATGGTAACTAGACAGGTGAGTCTGGACGGGGATGGTGACTAGCCAGGTGAGTCTGGACGGGGATGATAACTAGCCAGGTGAGTCTGGACGGGCATGGTGACTAGCCAGGTGAGTCTGGACGGGGATGGTAACTAGCCAGGTGAGTCTGGACGGGGATGGTAAGTAGCCAGGTGAGTCTGGACGGGGATGGTAAGTAGCCAGGTGAGTCTGGACGGGGATGGTAACTAGCCAGGTGAGTCTGGACGGGGATGTTGACAAGCCAGGTGAGTCTGTGTCAGTTGGGTTACTTAATTCCAGTGTAACATACTTGTGCAGTAGTATATCGTAGGTCGTATCACCTATATATATATATATATATATATATATATATATATATATATATATATATATATATATATATATATATATATATATATAGATAGATATATATATATATATATATATATATATATATATATATATATATATATATAGATAGATAGATAGATAGATTGACATAGATAGATAGATAGATAGACATATATATATATATATATATATATATATATATATATATATATATATATATATATATATATATATATATATATATATATATATATATATATATATATATATATATATATATATATATGATCCCTTTAGCTAAGCTCAGTGGCTAGTTTGGTATCGAACAGCCGAGTTGCGTACTCCTCGCACAAGGGTATACCAGTTAGTAATTCCACAGTCACTAGTGAATGTAGCCTTACGCCTAGTTCACGATGCACCAGGTGTTGCACACCCTGGAATGGATCGTTCTGTGAAACAAGCCAAACTGAAATATTGTTGGCTCCCTATGGCAACTGACATCTCCGAATATGTCAAGAGATGTAGTGTATGCATGCAACATGAAGGCAATGTTAATGGCAATATTAATGCATCCCACCACTAGTGAACCGTGGGAAAGAGTTGCCGTAGATTTGTTAACTAATTTTCATTGCTCCCTTCGGGACAATAAACATCTATGCGTCATGGTAGACCATTTCACCAGGTACTGTGAGTTAGAGCCTATTACAGACAAGACTGTCGAGACTGTAGCTAAAGTGTTTAAAGAGCATATAATCTGTAGACATACCACCCCTAAGTCCCTCGTAACAGATAACGGAAGTGAATTCTGTAACGAGATTCTTGAAAACTTGTGTGCTTTGTACAAGATCACCAAATCAACCATTGTTCCTCATCATCCTGCCAGTAATGGTTTAGCGGAACCAACAAATAAGAAAGTACTTGATGTCTTGAGAGCCACTATCAATCCCAAAAGTGAAACTTGGGATGAAGTTATACCGGATGTTCAGTGTACAATAAATTCTTCTTACAATGCTTCTATAGGTGACACTCCACATTATGCATCGTACGGTGTGGATAAGCATTTGCCTTATGAGTTGTTATATTCTAACCCGAAACCAAATTACAACCCTGATGATTTCATAGCAACTCGTTCCAGCTTAGCTCAAGGTGTTTTTAGAAGAATCCGTGAAACACTTCATAAATCAACAGCAGAATTTACAAGAGTCACTAATACTCGAGCAAAACCTTCCAAAATTAAAGTAGGTTCGAGAGTTATGCTGACTAACTTGAACAAAATGTCTGCAATGCCTAAGCTCGATCAAAAGTTTGTTGGTCCTTATCGAGTAGTTGAACATATCAACGGCAATAAGTATAAGGTTAGAGAAATTGGTACTGGTCAGTATAAAGAATCGCATTTAGATCATAGGAAGTTAGTATGTGATAATGATGAGGTTCCTACCCAAACTAATGTGTCAGTCGCTGACAATCCTCATGACTCCGTACCCTCTACCTCCAATACTCGGTCAGACGATCACCCTGAATGTCGTTATTCCCAACATACATAACATGTATTGAAAAATCCTCAGGTATCATTTATAAATACCCATTTAGATCCTCCTCAACTACGGCATGTGTTAGTCATTGCAAAAGAATTCGAACCACCCAGAGATGATAACCATTCTGCATATGTAAATCTTACCCTCGCAGAGTTGGGTTTAAATGTACATAGCCTGTATAATTAGATGATTAAGTTAAAAGAAGTTGTCAACTCTGTGTTTTGTTATCAGCTGATCAGCATCCAGATTTTTTTGTGTGTTCACATTACCTCCGAATTCTGAGATTTAACAGTAATGACTTGTACGCACCAGGTCTGCCTTTTCTGTTAAACACTTTCTCCTTTGCAAATATATATATTCTTCCTATGAATCCGTAGAGTACTTGAATACAGATCGATCGAGCGTTTCTATCTCTTGTATTATACTGTGATTTACTGCCATAATTTGTAATGCACTACAATAACATCCATTACATTAACATACATTCCAATGTTATCCATTCTATCAGTTACATCCTATTACCATTTCTGCAATTAGTTCTAAGTTATATATATGTTTGTTATTGTATAGAATAAGCCCAGAGTCACCTGCAAGTTCTGTCTGTAGAGTTGTATTGTATGTCCAGACAACATACCTTACATGACCGAGCTGTCAGTAGTGTTATTGAATTCCTATGTATTATACTTGTGTAGTATATTGTAAGTTGTATCAATCGCGTATATATATATATATATATATATATATATATATATATATATATATATATATATATATATATATATATATATATATATATATATATATATATATATATATATATATATATATATATATATATATATATATATATATATATATATATATATATATATATATATATATATATATATATATATATATATATATATATATATATATACATATATATATATATATATATATATATATATATATATATATATATATATATATTATATATATATATATATATATATATATATATATACATATATATATATATATATATATATATATATATATTTATATATAGGATCCCGTCAGCTAGGCTCAGTGGATAGTTTGTGACGCCACCAGGCTATGCCTATGTGAGTAGGGTATGAGTGGTCTCACCCTCACTTCGTCCTGAGGCACAGACAAGAACAGGTAGGCTGGGTTGTCTCCCTTCACGACTCGGTCAACATAGTGTTACCACCCAACCAAGTGTGTATTACTTCAACTCTCATATCTCCAAGAAATTCCAAGCAATATCTGGACGGGGATGGTGACTAGCCAGATGAGTCTGGACGGGGATGGTGACTAGCCAGATGAGTCTGGACGGGGATGGTGACTAGCCAGGTGAGTCTAGATGGGGATGGTGACTAGCCAGGTGAGTCTAGATGGGGATGGTGACTAGCCAGGTGAGTCTGGATGGGGATGGTGACTAGCCAGGTGAGTCTAGATGGGGATGGTGACTAGCCAGGTGAGTCTAGATGGGGATGGTGACTAGCCAGGTAAGTCTAGATGGGGATGGTGACTAGCCTGGTGAGTCTAGATGGGGATGGTGACTAGCCAGATGAGTCTGGACGGGGATGGTGACTAGCCAGATGAGTCTGGACGGGGATGGTGACTAGCCAGGTGAGTCTAGATGGGGATGGTGACTAGCCAGGTGAGTCTAGATGGGGATGGTGACTAGCCAGGCGAGTCTGGATGGGGATGGTGACTAGCCAGGTGAGTCTAGATGGGGATGGTGACTAGCAAGGTGAGTCTAGATGGGGATGGTGACTAGCCAGGTAAGTCTAGATGGGGATGGTGACTAGCCTGGTGAGTCTAGATGGGGATGGTGACTAGCCAGGTGAGTCTGGATGGGGATGGTGACTAGCCAGGTGAGTCTGGACGGGGATGGTGACTATCCACGTGAGTCTGGACAGGGATGGTGACTAGCCAGGTGAGTCTAGATGGGGATGGTGGCTAGCCAGGTGAGTCTAGATGGGGATGGTGACTAGCCAGGTGAGTCTGGACGTTGATGGCGATTAGCCAGGTGAGTCTGGACGGGAATGGTGACTAGCCAGGTGAGTATGGACGGGGATGGTGACTAGCCAGGTGAGTCTAGATGGGGATGGTGACTAGCCAGGTGAGTCTAGATGGGGATGGTGACTAGCCAGGTGAGTCTGGATGGGGATGGTGACTTGCCAGGTGAGTCTGGACGGGGATGGTGACTAGCCAGGTGAGTCTGGACGGGGATGGTGACTAGCCAGGTGAATCTGGACGGGGATGGTGACTAGCCAGGTGAGTCTGGGCGGGGATGGTGACTAGCCAGGTGAGTCTGGATGGGGATGGTTACTAGCCAGGTGAGTCTAGATGGGGATGGTGACTAGCCAGGTGAGTCTGGACGTTGATGGCGATTAGCCAGGTGAGTCTGGACGGGGATGGTGACTAGCCAGGTGAGTGTGAACGGTGATGGTGACTAGCCAGGTGAGTCTAGATGGAGATGGTGACTAGCCAGATGAGTCTAGATGGGGATGGTGACTAGCCTGAGTCTGGATGGGGATGGTGACTAGCCAGGTGAGTCTGGACGGGGATGGTGACTAGCCAGGTGAATCTGGACGGGGATGGTGACTAGCCAGGTGAGTCTGGGCGGGGATGGTGACTAGCCAGGTGAGTCTGGACGGGGATGGTGACTAGCCAGGTGAGTCTGGACGGGGATGGTGACTAGCCAGGTGAGTCTGGACGGGGATGGTGACTAGCCAGGCGAGTCTGGACGGGCATGGTAACTAGCCAGGTGAGTCTGGACGGGCATGATGACTAGCCAGGTGAGTCTGGACGGGGATGGTGCCTAGCCAGGTGAGCTTGGATGGGGATGGTGACTAGCCAGGTGAGTCTGGACGGGGATGGTGACTAGCCAGGTGAGTCTGGACGGATATGGTGACTAGCCAGGTGAGTCTGGACTGGTATGGTGACTAGCCAGGTGAGTCTGGACGGGGATGGTGACTAGCCAGGTGAGTATGGACGGGGATGGTGACTAGCCAGGTGAGTCTAGATGGGGATGGTGACTAGCCAGGTGAGTCTAGATGGGGATGGTGACTAGCCAGGTGAGTCTGGATGGGGATGGTGACTTGCCAGGTGAGTCTGGACGGGAATGGTGACTAGCCAGGTGAGTCTGGACGGGGATGGTGACTAGCCAGGTGAGTCTGGACGGGGATGGTGACTAGCCAGGTGAGTCTGGACGGGGATGGTGACTAGCCAGGTGAGTCTGGACGGGGATGGTGACTAGCCAGGTGAGTCTGGACGGGGATGGTGACTAGTTTTAGCAGTAAAGGTCGAGAACCAAAACCTAGTCATTGTGGTAGCCTACAAGCCTCCGGATGCAACATCCCAGCAATTCCAGGAACAGCTGTTAAAAATTGACCACTGTCTGGAAAATCTTCCAGCTCCTGCACCCAACATCTTGCTCCTGGGGGATTTCAACTTAAGGCACCTAAAATGGAGGAATATAGCAAATAATATTGTTGCAGTAATGACACCAGGAGGCAGCTCTGATGAAAACTCACACTCACACGAGCTTTTAAATCTCTGCACAAAATTCAATTTAAACCAGCAAATAATAGAGCCTACTAGACTGGAGAATACACTAGACCTCATCTTCACTAACAATGATGATCTGATAAGAAATGTCACCATATCAAAAACAATATACTCAGATCACAACATAATTGAGGTTCAGACATGTATGCGTGGAGCCCCAGACAGACAAAATGAGAATAGTCACGAGGGAGCATTCACCAAATTCAACTTCAATAACAAAAACATAAAGTGGGACCAAGTAAACCAAGTCCTAACCGATATAAGCTGGGAAGATACACTAAGCAACACAGACCCCAACTTATGCCTAGAACAGATTAACTCGGTGGCACTCGATGTATGCACAAGGCTTATTCCTCTAAGAAAAAGGAGGAGTAGATGTAAAATAGAAAGAGACAGGCGCTCCCTTTACAGGCGACGGAAAAGAATAACAGAGCGGCTAAAAGAGGTCAATATATCTGAAATGCGTAGGGAGACACTGGTCAGAGAAATAGCAAGCATCGAACTTAAGCTAAAAGAATCCTTTAGGAGTCAGGAATCGCGGGAAGAACTAAAAGCCATAAATGAAATCGAAAGAAACCCAAAGTATTTCTTCTCCTATGCCAAATCAAAATCGAGAACAACGTCCAGTATTGGGCCCCTACTTAAACAAGATGGGTCCTACACAGATGACAGCAAGGAAATGAGTGAGCTACTCAAGTCCCAATATGACTCAGTTTGTAGCAAGCCGCTAACCAGACTGAGAGTCGAAGATCAAAATGAATTTTTTATGAGAGAGCCACAAAATTTGATTAACACAAGCCTATCCGATGTTATCCTGACGCCAAATGACTTCGAACAGGCGATAAATGACATGCCCATGCACTCTGCCCCAGGGCCAGACTCATGGAACTCTGTGTTCATCAAGAACTGCAAGAAGCCCCTATCACGAGCCTTTTCCATCCTATGGAGAGGGAGCATGGACACGGGGGTCGTCCCTCAGTTACTAAAAACAACAGACATAGCCCCACTCCACAAAGGGGGCAGTAAAGCAATAGCAAAGAACTACAGACCAATAGCACTAACATCCCATATCATAAAAATCTTTGAAAGGGTCCTAAGAAGCAAGATCACCACCCATCTAGAAACCCATCAGTTACACAACCCAGGGCAACATGGGTTTAGAACAGGTCGCTCCTGTCTGTCTCAACTATTGGATCACTACGACAAGGTCCTAAATGCACTAGAAGACAAAAAGAATGCAGATGTAATATATACAGACTTTGCAAAAGCCTTCGACAAGTGTGACCATGGCGTAATAGCGCACAAAATGCGTGCTAAAGGAATAACAGGAAAAGTCGGTCGATGGATCTATAATTTCCTCACTAACAGAACACAGAGAGTAGTCGTCAACAGAGTAAAGTCCGAGGCAGCTACGGTGAAAAGCTCTGTTCCACAAGGCACAGTACTAGCTCCCATCTTGTTCCTCATCCTCATATCCGACATAGACAAGGATGTCAGCCACAGCACCGTGTCTTCCTTTGCAGATGACACCCGAATCTGCATGACAGTGTCTTCCATTGCAGACACTGCAAGGCTCCAGGCGGACATCAACCAAATCTTTCAGTGGGCTGCGGAAAACAATATGAAGTTCAACGATGAGAAATTTCAATTACTCAGATATGGTAAACATGAGGAAATTAAATCTTCATCAGAGTACAAAACAAATTCTGGCCACAAATTAGAGCGAAACACCAACGTCAAAGACCTGGGAGTGATTATGTCGGAGGATCTCACCTTCAAGGACCATTACATTGTATCAATCGCATCTGCTAGAAAAATGACAGGATGGATAATGAGAACCTTCAAAACTAGGGAGGCCAAGCCCATGATGACACTCTTCAAGTCACTTGTTCTATCTAGGCTGGAATATTGCTGCACTCTAACAGCACCTTTCAAGGCAGGTGAAATTGCCGACCTAGAAAATGTACAGAGAACTTTCACGGCGCGCATAACGGAGATAAAACACCTCAATTACTGGGAGCGCTTGAGGTTTCTAAACCTGTATTCCCTGGAACGCAGGAGGGAGAGATACATGATTATATACACCTGGAAAATCCTAGAGGGACTAGTACCGAACTTGCACACGAAAATCACTCACTACGAAAGCAAAAGACTTGGCAGACGATGCACCATCCCCCCAATGAAAAGCAGGGGTGTCACTAGCACGTTAAGAGACCATACAATAAGTGTCAGGGGCCCGAGACTGTTCAACTGCCTCCCAGCACACATAAGGGGGATTACCAACAGACCCCTGGCAGTCTTCAAGCTGGCGCTAGACAAGCACCTAAAGTCAGTTCCTGATCAGCCGGGCTGTGGCTCGTACGTTGGTTTGCGTGCAGCCAGCAGCAACAGCCTGGTTGATCAGGGGCTGATCCACCAGGAGGCCTGGTCACAGACCGGGCCGCGGGGGCGTTGACCCCCGAAACTCTCTCCAGGTAAACTCCAGGTAAACTCCAGCCAGATGAGTCTGGACTGGGATGATGACTAGCCAGGTGAGTCTGGACGGGGATGGTGACTAGCCAGGTGAGTCTAGATGGGGATGGTGATTAGCCAGGTGAGTCTGGACGGGGATGGTGACTAGCCAGGTGAGTCTGGACGGGGATGGTGACTAGCCAGGTGAGTCTGCACGGGGATGGTGACTAGCCAGTTGAGTCTGGACGGGGATAGTGATTAGCCAGGTGAGTCTGGGCGGGGATGGTGACTAGCCAGGTGAGTCTGGATGGGGATGTTCACTAGCCAGGTGAGTCTAGATGGGGATGGTGACTAGCCAGGTGAGTCTGGACGTTGATGGCGATTAACCAGGTGAGTCTGGACGGGGATGGTGACTAGCCAGGTGAGTGTGAACGGTGATGGTGACTAGCCAGGTGAGTCTAGATGGGGATGGTGACTAGCCAGGTGAGTCTAGATGGGGATGGTGACTAGCCAGGTGAGTCTGGACGGGTATGATGACTAGCCAGGTGAGTCTGGAGGGGGATGGTGACTAGCCAGGTGAGTTTGGATGGGGATGGTGACTAGCCAGGTGAGTCTGGACGGGGATGGTGACTAGCTAGGTGAGTCTGGACGGGGATGGTGACTAGCCAGGTGAGTCTGGACGGGGATGGTGACTAGCCAGGTGAGTCTGGACGGGGATGGTGACTAGCCAGGCGAGTCTGGACGGGCATGGTAACTAGCCAGGTGAGTCTGGACGGGCATGATGACTAGCCAGGTGAGTCTGGACGGGGATGGTGACTAGCCAGGTGAGCTTGGATGGGGATGGTGACTAGCCAGGTGAGTCTGGACGGGGATGGTGACTAGCCAGGTGAGTCTGGACGGATATGGTGACTAGCCAGGTGAGTCTGGACTGGTATGGTGACTAGCCAGGTGAGTCTGGACGGGGATGGTGACTAGCCAGGTGAGTATGGACGGGGATGGTGACTAGCCAGGTGAGTCTAGATGGGGATGGTGACTAGCCAGGTGAGTCTAGATGGGGATGGTGACTAGCCAGGTGAGTCTGGATGGGGATGGTGACTTGCCAGGTGAGTCTGGACGGGAATGGTGACTAGCCAGGTGAGTCTGGACGGGGATGGTGACTAGCCAGGTGAGTCTGGACGGGGTTGGTGACTAGCCAGGTGAGTCTGGACGGGGATGGTGACTAGCCAGGTGAGTCTGGACGGGGATGGTGACTAGCCAGGTGAGTCTGGACGGGGATGGTGACTAGTTTTAGCAGTAAAGGTCGAGAACCAAAACCTAGTCATTGTGGTAGCCTACAAGCCTCCGGATGCAACATCCCAGCAATTCCAGGAACAGCTGTTAAAAATTGACCACTGTCTGGAAAATCTTCCAGCTCCTGCACCCAACATCTTGCTCCTGGGGGATTTCAACTTAAGGCACCTAAAATGGAGGAATATAGCAAATAATATTGTTGCAGTAATGACACCAGGAGGCAGCTCTGATGAAAACTCACACTCACACGAGCTTTTAAATCTCTGCACAAAATTCAATTTAAACCAGCAAATAATAGAGCCTACTAGACTGGAGAATACACTAGACCTCATCTTCACTAACAATGATGATCTGATAAGAAATGTCACCATATCAAAAACAATATACTCAGATCACAACATAATTGAGGTTCAGACATGTATGCGTGGAGCCCCAGACAGACAAAATGAGAATAGTCACGAGGGAGCATTCACCAAATTCAACTTCAATAACAAAAACATAAAGTGGGACCAAGTAAACCAAGTCCTAACCGATATAAGCTGGGAAGATACACTAAGCAACACAGACCCCAACTTATGCCTAGAACAGATTAACTCGGTGGCACTCGATGTATGCACAAGGCTTATTCCTCTAAGAAAAAGGAGGAGTAGATGTAAAATAGAAAGAGACAGGCGCTCCCTTTACAGGCGACGGAAAAGAATAACAGAGCGGCTAAAAGAGGTCAATATATCTGAAATGCGTAGGGAGACACTGGTCAGAGAAATAGCAAGCATCGAACTTAAGCTAAAAGAATCCTTTAGGAGTCAGGAATCGCGGGAAGAACTAAAAGCCATAAATGAAATCGAAAGAAACCCAAAGTATTTCTTCTCCTATGCCAAATCAAAATCGAGAACAACGTCCAGTATTGGGCCCCTACTTAAACAAGATGGGTCCTACACAGATGACAGCAAGGAAATGAGTGAGCTACTCAAGTCCCAATATGACTCAGTTTGTAGCAAGCCGCTAACCAGACTGAGAGTCGAAGATCAAAATGAATTTTTTATGAGAGAGCCACAAAATTTGATTAACACAAGCCTATCCGATGTTATCCTGACGCCAAATGACTTCGAACAGGCGATAAATGACATGCCCATGCACTCTGCCCCAGGGCCAGACTCATGGAACTCTGTGTTCATCAAGAACTGCAAGAAGCCCCTATCACGAGCCTTTTCCATCCTATGGAGAGGGAGCATGGACACGGGGGTCGTCCCTCAGTTACTAAAAACAACAGACATAGCCCCACTCCACAAAGGGGGCAGTAAAGCAATAGCAAAGAACTACAGACCAATAGCACTAACATCCCATATCATAAAAATCTTTGAAAGGGTCCTAAGAAGCAAGATCACCACCCATCTAGAAACCCATCAGTTACACAACCCAGGGCAACATGGGTTTAGAACAGGTCGCTCCTGTCTGTCTCAACTATTGGATCACTACGACAAGGTCCTAAATGCACTAGAAGACAAAAAGAATGCAGATGTAATATATACAGACTTTGCAAAAGCCTTCGACAAGTGTGACCATGGCGTAATAGCGCACAAAATGCGTGCTAAAGGAATAACAGGAAAAGTCGGTCGATGGATCTATAATTTCCTCACTAACAGAACACAGAGAGTAGTCGTCAACAGAGTAAAGTCCGAGGCAGCTACGGTGAAAAGCTCTGTTCCACAAGGCACAGTACTAGCTCCCATCTTGTTCCTCATCCTCATATCCGACATAGACAAGGATGTCAGCCACAGCACCGTGTCTTCCTTTGCAGATGACACCCGAATCTGCATGACAGTGTCTTCCATTGCAGACACTGCAAGGCTCCAGGCGGACATCAACCAAATCTTTCAGTGGGCTGCGGAAAACAATATGAAGTTCAACGATGAGAAATTTCAATTACTCAGATATGGTAAACATGAGGAAATTAAATCTTCATCAGAGTACAAAACAAATTCTGGCCACAAATTAGAGCGAAACACCAACGTCAAAGACCTGGGAGTGATTATGTCGGAGGATCTCACCTTCAAGGACCATTACATTGTATCAATCGCATCTGCTAGAAAAATGACAGGATGGATAATGAGAACCTTCAAAACTAGGGAGGCCAAGCCCATGATGACACTCTTCAAGTCACTTGTTCTATCTAGGCTGGAATATTGCTGCACTCTAACAGCACCTTTCAAAGCAGGTGAAATTGCCGACCTAGAAAATGTACAGAGAACTTTCACGGCGCGCATAACGGAGATAAAACACCTCAATTACTGGGAGCGCTTGAGGTTTCTAAACCTGTATTCCCTGGAACGCAGGAGGGAGAGATACATGATTATATACACCTGGAAAATCCTAGAGGGACTAGTACCGAACTTGCACACGAAAATCACTCACTACGAAAGCAAAAGACTTGGCAGACGATGCACCATCCCCCCAATGAAAAGCAGGGGTGTCACTAGCACGTTAAGAGACCATACAATAAGTGTCAGGGGCCCGAGACTGTTCAACTGCCTCCCAGCACACATAAGGGGGATTACCAACAGACCCCTGGCAGTCTTCAAGCTGGCGCTAGACAAGCACCTAAAGTCAGTTCCTGATCAGCCGGGCTGTGGCTCGTACGTTGGTTTGCGTGCAGCCAGCAGCAACAGCCTGGTTGATCAGGGGCTGATCCACCAGGAGGCCTGGTCACAGACCGGGCCGCGGGGGCGTTGACCCCCGAAACTCTCTCCAGGTAAACTCCAGGTAAACTCCAGCCAGATGAGTCTGGACTGGGATGATGACTAGCCAGGTGAGTCTGGACGGGGATGGTGACTAGCCAGGTGAGTCTAGATGGGGATGGTGACTAGCCAGGTGAGTCTGGACGGGGATGGTGACTAGCCAGGTGAGTCTGGACGGGGATGGTGACTAGCCTGGTGAGTCTGCACGGGGATGGTGACTAGCCAGTTGAGTCTGGACGGGGATAGTGATTAGCCAGGTGAGTCTGGGCGGGGATGGTGACTAGCCAGGTGACTCTGGATGGGGATGTTCACTAGCCAGGTGAGTCTAGATGGGGATGGTGACTAGCCAGGTGAGTCTGGACGTTGATGGCGATTAACCAGGTGAGTCTGGACGGGGATGGTGACTAGCCAGGTGAGTGTGAACGGTGATGGTGACTAGCCAGGTGAGTCTAGATGGGGATGGTGACTAGCCAGGTGAGTCTAGATGGGGATGGTGACTAGCCAGGTGAGTCTGGACGGGTATGATGACTAGCCAGGTGAGTCTGGAGGGGGATGGTGACTAGCCAGGTGAGTCTGGACGGGGATGGTGACTAGCCAGGTGAGTCTGGACGGGGATGGTGACTAGCCAGGTGAGTCTGGACGGGGATGGTGACTAGCCAGGTGAGTCTGGACGGGGATGGTGACTAGCCAGGTGAGTCTGGACGGGGATGGTGACTAGCCAGGTGAGTCTGGACGGGGATGGTGACTAGCCAGGTGAGTCTGGACGGGCATGATGACTAGCCAGGTGAGTCTGGACGGGGATGGTGACTAGCCAGGTGAGTTTAGACTTTTTTTTCTGAAATATTCTTAATTCACTATTTCCATTATTATTATTATTATTATTATTATTATTATTATTATTATTATTATTATTATTATTATTGTTATTATTATTATTATTATTGTTATTATTATTATTATTATTATTATTATTATTATTATTATTATTATTATTATTATTATTATTTATTTATTGGAAACGCTAAAGCAGTAGGGGTCGTAGAGTGTCTCGGGAATAGGAAACAATCAGGTTCCATTAAAGGAATTATAGAAAAAGATCAATGCCTTGGATCAAGAGCTTCTCAGCAGCATCAAGGAACCTCCCTTGAGTGGCCTTGATGGTTATCTGGAGTATACCTGGAGAGGGTTGTGGGTGTCAACCCCCCCGCGACCCGGTTTGTGACCAGTCTCAATCTTAGTCACCTTGACGCTGCGAAAAAAAATTTTCTATCGATTTTTACTCCTTCGAAAAAAAAAATATTTCAGATTTTTTAATATAGTTAAGTAAACAATGTTGTGTAAGTGTGTACTCACTTATTTGTGGTTGCAGGGGTAGAGTCATAGCTCCTGGCCCCGCCTCTTCACTGGTCGCTACTAGACCCTCTCTCTCTCTCTGCTCCATGAGCTGTATCATTCCTCGTCTTAAAGCTATGTATGGTTCCTGCCTCTGCTACGTCACTTGCCAGACTATTCCACTTCCTAACAACTCTATGACTGAAGAAATACTTCCTAACATCCCTTTGACTTATCTCGTTCTTCAATTTCCAATTATGACCCTATGTTTCTGTCCCATCTCTGGAACATCCTGTCTCTCCACCTTGTCAATTCCTCTCAGTATTTTATATATGGTTATAATGTCTCCCCTGACCCTCCTGTCCTCCAGTGTCGTCAGGTTTATTTCCATTAACCTTTCTTCACAGGACATTTCCCTTAGCTCTGGGACTAGTCTTGTTGCAAACCTTTGCACTTTCTCTAATTTCTTGACGTGTTTGACCAGGTGTGGATATGTGTTTGTGTGTGTGTGTGCGCGCGCGCTCATATGCATATCATAAAAGCTAAGGTGTAGTTATATATATATATATATATATATATATATATATATATATATATATATATATATATATATATATATATATATATATATATATATATATATATATATATATATATATATATATATATATGTATATATATATATATATATATATATATATATATATATATATATATATATATATATATATATATACACACACACACATTTTCTTTTCTTCCTTCATTCTGTGAGTGTTGGCGGTCGTATAAGTTTTCTTCCTGACCTCCAGGAGGCAGACATAGCTCTAGGACCCTTCGTGATGTCTGAGGCGCGGGCCGCCGTGGTAGACTTGTCCATGCCTGTGGTGTTGGACTATCTAAGACTGCTGAGTGTCCGTGGCAAGCCCCAGGTCAACCCCTGGGGGTTGTTCTTACCTTTCCGCCCGCTGGTGTGGGCGGGTATGGCGGGGGCGCTGCTGGTGGCGTGGGCGGCCTCGGTGTTAGTAATGATGCAGCCGTGGGTGTCCCTGGCTTCACGCCATCACATGGCTTCATGGAGACCCTACAGGATCTTTTTCGAACACATTCGGGCACTCCTGCAACAAGGTCAGTGCTTTGTCTATCATGTCTGTGGTCACAGGCGTCTGGGAATCACTTCTCAAGTGAATAACAGAGTAAAATGTTACTGGGATATTCACTTGGTTATTCACAGGATTCAGGTACCACTGAAAAATAATAATGCTGAAACTAATTTTTTTTTTTTAGATATTTGTAGGAACAGTACATTATGTTCAGTATTTAAATCACTAAACCCACGGTTTAAACCCTCAGTTCGGTGAGTTTACAATCATGGTATCACGTCTTCGCGAGGTATCTAGTTAATGGTAGTAGCTTCAGAATATAGCCATGGGGGTTAGATACCAAACCAGGTAGAGCAGCAAAATATAAAGCGTCCATCTGTATCAACTATGGCTTTTTCTGGCGGATATAGACTGTGAACTGCGGTGTTTCTGGGGCTGGGAGAGGCTGGTGTTCGCGTCGTGGTTGATGGTGACTAACGTGTTGCTCTGGAGTTACGGTGGTAACCTGACGTCGCTGCTGGCGGTGCGGTCTGTGCCTCAGCCCCTGCAGACCCTGGCAGACCTCCTGGTACACCCCTCCATCATCGCTGTCTTCGAGCAAGACACAGCTTACAGTCAGCTCCTAAAGGTGGGCTGGGTGTTGAGCTGGGTGGTGGGCTGGGTGGTGGGCTGGGTGATGGGCTGGATGGTGGGCTGGGTAATGGGCTGGGTGGTTGGCTTGGTGGTAGGCTGGGTGGTGGGCTGGGTGATGGGCTGGGTGGTGGGCTTAGTAGTGGGCTGGGTGGTGGGGTGGGTGGTGGGGTGGGTGGTGAGTTGGGTGATGGGCTGGGTGGTGGGTTGGGTGGTAGGTTTGGTGGTGGGCTGGGTGGTGGGCTGGGTGGTGGGGTGGGTGGTGAGCTGGGTGGTGAGCTGTTAGGTGGGCTGGGTGATGGGCTGGGTGGTGGGCTGGGTGGTGCTCTGGGTGGTGGGCTGGGTGGTGGGCTGGGTGGTGGGCTGGGTGGTGAGCTGGGTGGTGAGCTGTTAGGTGGGCTGGGTGGTGGGCTGGGTGGTGCTCTGGGTGGTGGGCTGGATGGTGGGCTGGATGGTGGGCTGGGTGGTGGGCTGGGTGGTGAGCTGGGTGGTGGGCTGGGTGGTGAGCTGGGTGGTGAGCCGGGTGGTGAGCTGGGTGGTGGGCTGGGTGGCTGGCTGGGTGGTGGGCTGGGTGGCGGGCTGGGTGGCTGGCTGGGTTGTGGGCTGGGTGGTGGGCTGGGTGGTGGGGTGGGTGGTGGGCTGGGTGGCTGGCTGGGTGGTGGGCTGGGTGGTGGGCTGGGTGGCGGGCTGGGTGGCGGGCTGGGTGGCTGGCTGGGTGGTGGGCTGGGTGGTGGGCTGGGTGGTGGGCTGGGTGGTGGGCTGGGTGGCTGGCTGGGTGGTGGGCTGGGTGGTGGGCTGGGTGGTGGGCTGGGTGGCGGGCTGGGTGATGGGCTGGGTGGTGGGCTGGGTGGTGCTTTGGGTGGTGGGCTTCCCAGTCACCAGTTTAATATACATTAACATATTTTAACAATGTTTTGCATCAGATTTCTGAACTTCAGTTCTGTCATTCCATAATTTTAACACGAACACACCAATAAGGATAATTTGTATGAATATACAGTTTATGTAACACTGATGATGGAAAACTTAGATCCTTGGTGATACAGTTTCTGGGGAAGGTAATCAGGTTTAATCCAAGGAAGGAGAAGGTAGCTCCACTGCTTTAGATAAAGATCCTTTCACCAGTATCCGAGGCAACCTCCTTGAAGGACGACCGTTGTAACTGGTGAAGACTGAGTCAGACTCCTCAGTCTGACTTTCACAGATGCTTGAATACTGGTAAATAAAAACTCTTGGTACAAAGAATCTGAGTTACCCTCCCATTCCTCTTATTAAACCTGAATAACGTCCATTCTCCAGAAGCCTTATGATTCGTACGGGTTTAGTGCTTCTTCATAAATATAATAATAATAATAATAATAATAATAATAATAAATGATGAGTTTGAGTGGGTTTTGAGTGACAGAATGCAGAGAGTGGCATCTTCGTGGACCTGGCTCTACTGGAGGAGCAGAAGAGGATCAGGTATGTCAAGACGACAGAGTTCCACAGCGTCGTCACCGACATGAAGAAAGGCGGCGATTATGCTCTTATTATCGAGGAACTGGGCATCAGGAATCTCATGGCTGACGATGTCTCAAAGACAGGTACATCTCTCGTGAATAGAAACGCCTCTTGTGGATAGATACATGTGGGGTCTGTCGGATGCATTACAGTTTATTCAGCGTTCATCATACACTCCTTGCATTCCTTCTGTACCAGCTAAACTGACAGTTAAGTTGGAGCAGCTGCACAGGGGCCCCGGCCACACTGATTTATTATCACGTTTATAAGTCAATCAGTTGCATGAGAGCCAAATTTATGCTATGTCTCCACACCTGGCTGGAGGAGGACTCACTGAAGCAAATTCCATTTAGTATCTCACTTTGCTCTCTCGCTCACTAACATTTTGCTCTTCATCTGCACTTTGTTCACATTGAAAATACTGATGGAGGGAATATACGCGCACTCAAAAACAAACCTTTATGTTTGTCTTTGCCTTGGTTTGCTTGATACTGATTTAAGGCCTGTATAAAAGGCCTTTTTCGTGTACCTGTGTTCGTCATAATGCACATCTCGTATCTAGAAGTGTATCTACAACATATTTCGATAGATTCTCCTGTCATTGTTACGTGCTGGTGGCAGGTATGTTAGCACGTAGTAACACATGCTAGCAAGCCTTTCAAGTTTTTTCCAGGTATATTAGCAGTATTGAGAGGTGTCACAAGTGATGGACTTTCACGCAGGTCACTGTGACTTGTACATCTCCCGTGAGAAGATACTTCCCAGCATCAAGAGTATCATCACTTACAAGGACTCTCCGCTGCTTGAGGCATTCAATGTCAGGTCAGTCTCTTCAACTTTTTTAGACAGTATCAGTCAACTCGTCATTACTAATCAGTATCAGTCAACCAGTCCTAGTCAGTTGGGCCTAATTTTACGTCTTTAATCGAACTTAATGTCTCTGGTCAAACCGAATTATTTTATGTTTAGAATCGGGTTCGACGTATCAGATCCAACCGGACACACCTAGTCGAGCAAGATGTTTGAAGTCGATCTGATTAGCTTAAGGTGAACTTGAAGTTAATGGGCAGTAAGAGACTGGAAGACTGTGATGGAACATAATTAGCACAGGTGGGACAACAGCGGTGTTGATCTTTTGAGTTTTTGTTATTCCAGGATCCACAAACTCACCACTTCTGGCTTGTACATGCATTGGCTCAAAGAGGCCATGCCCAACTTTACCACCTGCTCCAATCTGCGGCCATCCATCACAGTCCAAGAGCCTATCGCTGTCTCCAATATATGGGTAATAATGCTCTTGGAAAGAAGGATGGGTGGTTGTGCCCTCTCTCTCTCTCTCTCTCTCTCTCTCTCTCTCTCTCGTTTTAAGTATCATCACTCCCAGTTATCTATTACTTCATCGTTCCTTCATTTCATCACATTATATACTTTGCTATACCAATAGCTACGCTTCATTTACTCTTGCATTTCATATATTATATTTTTCATAAATTGATTGTATCTCCTCTTTTTATGTTGTACAGTTCTTAACTCGTCCTTGTCTTGACTCTTATTAGATATTCATTTCTTTAGTTTGCCTTGAAAAGTGCTCGATATAAATTTTTTTTTATTGTGATGCGCATTTATTCCTCAATCTCGGGATCATAATTTGATCAACTTATTGAAATTTATTTATTTAACGTCTACTTTGCCCCTCTCCTTCTCAGTCTATCTTATTACCAGAAGTGGTCCTCTTCTGCAGGGTGTGTTCATGATGCTGGCCTCGGGACTGGTTCTGAGCAGCGTTATCTTCTGCTTGGAGCTGATGACTGCCAGGTACTACAGTAGCGACGGTAGCAGAAGCAGGACTCCTGCGGACTCCAACCAAAAGGCAGCCAGACACGCCTTCGCCAACAGAAGGGCAGCCTGGAACGCTTCCAATAACAGGACAACTGGTAACGCCTTCGTCAATAGAAGGGCTGCCTGGGGCGCCTCCGACAACAAGACAAAATGGTAACGCATTCGCCAACAGAAGGGCAGCGTGGGACGCCTCCGACAACTGGTAACGCCTTCGTCAACGTCAGGGCAGTCGAAGATACCTTCGTCAAAAGAGAGACAGCCGAGGACGTCTTCGTCAACAGAAGGGCGGTCTGGAACGCCTTTGTCAGTGGAAGTGAAGCCGGTGTCACTTCAATCAACAGGAGCCCAAACTTGACCAAACTACAGTTGTCGAATCTCGGAGTAACGCTCGTAGATGAGCCTGAGGTAAAAGAGAAACGCAGTGAATAATCCATATTAGCTAATCCTGAAAACAAGCATCCTTCATGACTCAAGTCTGAAACATGTTCGTTCTGCAGAAGGACATTAATGAAATGAAGTAAAATGACGAAATGAAATCACTGACCCACAGATGGCTCCAACTTCATCCTGGTCACAATTTGTATATCTCATAACAATAAAATGAGCTGGTGTAGACAAGAGCTCTTAGCTTGTAAATAAAGTTAGGAACCCTTATATATATGCCAGCCACAGGGAGACCCAGAAGATCCGAAAATATGAAGACCTTCCCCCTTGCTATAACTTCATTCCAATAGGGTCGGAGACCCTTGGAGCATGGGGTAAGTGTGCTCTAAAGTTCCTCAAAGAGCTGGGTGAAAAGCTCATCACAGGACCACAGGGGGACCAGCTTCCTCTTTCAGAGACTCAGTGTTGCGATCCAGAGAGGAAATGCCTGCAGCATTCCGGACACGCGGCCCACCACCGGGGAGCTGGACGAAGCATTCGAGATGTAGCTCTGAGTTACCTATGTTTTTTTACTTTCTGATGTATTTTTGTGAATGTTTGGCCAATGTATTTTGTCTTTAAATAATATATATATATATATATATATATATATATATATATATATATATATATATATATATATATATATATATATATATATATATATATATATATAATATTAATATATTTCTTTAATATTAATGTCTACACCCAGACAGTCTATGGACAGTCGCTTCTTTTCATTTGTTTTCTAGTTGTTGTCTCGTGTGTTGACGTATGCGCTCATAAACTGCAGCATAAGTTACAATGGCTGTATTCTGACACATCTGCTGTAACAACCAGCAGACTTACATGGAATGATCGTTGTACTTTATCACTTATATTCACGTCCGTCTTAACAATTAAAAATTATTAAAAAGATTATTACTTAAATTGTCAGTTTACTGATTTTTTTGTCTCTGATGTTACACTCAGTCGTTATTAAGATAATCACTGTACCTCACTCTCCTAACACTGTACCTCACTCTCCTAACACTGTACTTAACTCTCCTAACACTGTACCTCACTCTCCTAACACTGTACCTCACTCTCCTAACACTATACCTCACTCTCCTAACACTGTACCTCACTCTCCTAACACTATACCTCACTCTCCTAACACTGTACTTAACTCTTCTAACACTGTACATCACTCTCCTAACACTGTACTTAACTCTTCTAACACTGTACTTAACTCTTCTAACACTGTACATCACTCTCCTAACACTGTACCTCACTCTCCTAACACTGTACCTCACTCTCCTAACACTGTACCTCACTCTCCTAACACTGTACCTCACTCTCCTAACACTGTACTTAACTCTTCTAACACTGTACATCACTCTCCTAACACTGTACTTAACTCTTCTAACACTGTACTTAACTCTTCTAACACTGTACATCACTCTCCTAACACTGTACTTAACTCTTCTAACACTGTACTTAACTCTTCTAACACTGTACATCACTCTCCTAACACTGTACTTAACTCTTCTAACACTGTACTTAACTCTTCTAACACTGTACATCACTCTCCTAACACTGTGCCTCACTCTCCTAACACTGTACATCACTCTCCTAACATTGTACTTAACTCTTCTAACACTGTACTTAACTCTTCTAACACTGTACATCACTCTCCTAACACTGTACTTAACTCTTCTAACACTGTACTTAACTCTTCTAACACTGTACATCACTCTCCTAACACTGTGCCTCACTCTCCTAACACTGTACATCACTCTCCTAACACCGTACTTAACTCTTCTAACACTGTACTTAACTCTTCTAACACTGTACATCACTCTCCTAACACTGTACTTAACTCTTCTAACACTGTACTTAACTCTTCTAACACTGTACATCACTCTCCTAACACTGTACCTCACTCTCCTAACACTGTACATCACTCTTCTAACACTGTACATCACTCTCCTAACACTGTACTTAACTCTTCTAACACTGTACTTAACTCTTCTAACACTGTACATCACTCTCCTAACACTGTACCTCACTCTCCTAACACTGTACATCACTCTCCTAACACTGTACATCACTCTCCTAACACTGTACATCACTCTCCTAACACTGTACTTAACTCTTCTAACACTGTACTTAACTCTTCTAACACTGTACATCACTCTCCTAACACTGTACCTCACTCTCCTAACACTGTACATCACTCTCCTAACACTGTACATCACTCTCCTAACACTGTACATCACTCTCCTAACACTGTACTTAACTCTTCTAACACTGTACTTAACTCTTCTAACACTGTACCTCACTCTCCTAACACTGTACTTAACTCTTCTAACACTGTACTTAACTCTTCTAACACTGTACATCACTCTCCTAACACTGTACTTAACTCTTCTAACACTGTACTTAACTCTTCTAACACCGTACTTCATTCTCCTAACACTGTACTTCACTCTTCTAACTTCTTATTAATTCATTAAATTCTCATGAACATTTAAACAATATAGCAAGTCCTATAACCAGTTTATTGTAAGTTATATCCAGTCTGTCCTAGACGTTTTACAAAACTGCGATCATTCCCACGCACGATATAGACAGATCATGTAATGTAAGATTGTGCAACGCCAGGACAAATAAACTTTACTTTAATTACTCTGTTTTACTTTACCTTCGTACTTAAGAATATAGAAGAAATGCGACACAGAGAGCGAGGATGAAAATTTTGTGTTATATCAAAATTCAGAACGTTTCTGTATTTTCAGATTGCATATTTGTGAATTATTATGTGCGCAAATTACCTGCATGAGGTTTACAGTGCATTAACTGAATTATTACCTGCAAGTAATTTGGGTGAGGTAGGTGGGACTTAGTCACAGTAGGTCTCAGAACTGTCACTCCCTCGATGCCCACTTCATCACCACTCACAAAAAGCTAGACCTGACATTAAATTAATAATTACAATATTAAAACCAGATACTCTGGTAAAGTGGGTACACAATATAATTATTGTACATAAATTATAATAGTGTTATTAGAAAGGAAATTCGTATTACCTACAAACCTGTGCCAGTGTGATATAGTTATTAAAAGGACAGGTTGAACATTGAGTCATCACCTGAGCAAATACGTTCAGAAATCAGTGAAAGTCTAAAGATTCGCACCGAGACTAGTCCATGAGCTAATGGTATTAACATACGGCAAGCAGACTAAATATTTAATTAAGCCTTATAGGACTGGAGGTCAGATAAAATCTAGGAAAATATATTTCTAATTTACATGATACGTAGAGGGCTAGGCAGGGCGGATAGACTGAGAGGAGGGGACTAGGTCAAACACTCATGAACAGAAGACGTAATTGAATCAGAGGGATGTCAGGAAGTACTTCTTCACACTAGAGGGAGATTAGGAAGTTGAATGATCTGGAGGAGGAAGTGTAAGCAGTCTCCGTGTGAAGTTTTGAGCAGGTATGAGTGAGTCCGTCTAACAAGAAGACTGTATAACTGAGAGGCGGACCAAGATTCGACCCCCAGCAGCCACATCCAGGAAAGTACAATTAGGTAAACACACACACACATTCCAGTGAAAGGCTAGACCAGGAGCTATGCATCGACCCCTGCAACCACTTATACATCAGTACACACACACATTTACCGCGCTTAGTTAACACAATACAGACTGGGATGTGAGGACGTTATGGACATCTTTGGTGACTGATCAAAATCATGTGTTGCCTTGCTTCACAACGCTTAACCTTGTCTTCAATTATGCGGTAAAGTTTGAAGGATTGATTGTAATGTTGACAGTGGTGGCCAAGCAACGGTGCTCTGGTCTACATGTTGTTGACGACGGCACCAGTTACTCAGTCTACTCCCTAATTCATTCCGTAGTTGACGCCCACTCACATTAGTTCTACTAGCTAGCCAAGGTGAGCTGACTCCAGACTTCACAACAACAACAAAAAACTAAAGGTAGTTGTTACATAAGATTATTTACAGTGTCAAGTCAGACTTATTTTATTTATTATCACTTGTGTACAGGAACAGGACAAAAAAATCTACTGTATATATATATATATATATATATATATATATATATATATATATATATATATATATATATATATATATATATATATATATATATATATATATATGTCGTGCCGAATAGGCAGAACTTGCGATCTTGGCTTAAATAGCAGCGCTCATCTTGCCATATAGGACAAGTGAAAATTTGTGTATGCAATAATTTGGTCAAAATCATTCTGAACCTAACGAAAAAAATATATTTCACTGTGTTTGTTCAGTATTAAATTACTGTAAACAAATCTAAAATATATTTAGTTGGGTTAGGCTAAAATAAATTGCGCTTGTTATAATAAGGTTAGGTAAGTTTTCTAAGTTCCTTTTGGTGCAAAATTATAAATTTTTACATCAACATTAATGAAAAAAATATATCTTTAAACGTATAAGAGAAAATTTTAGAAAAGGCTTAATTTTAAATGAGTTCTTGCTAATTGACCAGTTTTACATATTCGGCACGACATATATATATATATACATATATATATATATATATATATATATATATATATATATATATATATATATATATATATATATATATATATATATATATATATATATATTATTATTTTTTATTTTTATTATCACACTGGCCGATTCCCACCAAGGCAGGGTGGCCCGAAAAAGAAAAACTTTCACCATCATTCACTCCATCACTGTCTTGCCAGAAGGGTGCTTTACACTACAGTTTTTAAACTGCAACATTAACACCCCTCCTTCAGAGTGCAGGCACTGTACTTCCCATCTCCAGGACTCAAGTCCGGCCTGCCGGTTTCCCTGAACCCCTTCATAAATGTTACTTTGCTCACACTCCAACAGCACGTCAAGTATTAAAAACTATTTATCTCCATTCACTCCTATCAAACACGCTCACGCATGCCTGCTGGAAGTCCAAGCCCCTCGCACACAAAACCTCCTTTACCCCCTCCCTCCAACCTTTCCTAGGCCGACCCCTACCCCGCCTTCCTTCCACTACAGACTGATACACTCTTGAAGTCATTCTGTTTCGCTCCATTCTCTCTACATGTCCGAACCACCTCAACAACCCTTCCTCAGCCCTCTGGACAACAGTTTTGGTAATCCCGCACCTCCTCCTAACTTCCAAACTACGAATTCTCTGCATTATATTCACACCACACATTGCCCTCAGACATGACATCTCCACTGCCTCCAGCCTTCTCCTCGCTGCAACATTCATCACCCACGCTTCACACCCATATAAGAGCGTTGGTAAAACTATACTCTCATACATTCCCCTCTTTGCCTCCAAGGACAAAGTTCTTTGTCTCCACAGACTCCTAAGTGCACCACTCACTCCTTTTCCCTCATCAATTCTATGATTCACCTCATCTTTCATAGACCCATCCGCTGACACGTCCACTCCCAAATATCTGAATACGTTCACCTCCTCCATACTCTCTCCCTCCAATCTGATATCCAATCTTTCATCACCTAATCTTTTTGTTATCCTCATAACCTTACTCTTTCCTGTATTCACCTTCAATTTTCTTCTTTTGCACACCCTACCAAATTCATCCACCAATCTCTGCAACTTCTCTTCAGAATCTCCCAAGAGCACAGTGTCATCAGCAAAGAGCAGCTGTGACAACTCCCACTTTGTGTGTGATTCTTTATCTTTTAACTCCACGCCTCTTGCCAAGACCCTCGCATTTACTTCTCTTACAACCCCATCTATAAATATATTAAACAACCACGGTGACATCACACATCCTTGTCTAAGGCCTACTTTTACTGGGAAAAAATTTCCCTCTTTCCTACATACTCTAACTTGAGCCTCACTATCCTCGTAAAAACTCTTCACTGCTTTCAGTAACCTACCTCCTACACCGTACACTTGCAACATCTGCCACATTGCCCCCCTATCCACCCTGTCATACGCCTTTTCCAAATCCATAAATGCCACAAAGACCTCTTTAGCCTTATCTAAATACTGTTCACTTATATGTTTCACTGTAAACACCTGGTCCACACACCCCCTACCTTTCCTAAAGCCTCCTTGTTCATCTGCTATCCTATTCTCCGTCTTACTCTTAATTCTTTCAATTATAACTCTACCATACACTTTGCCAGGTATACTCAACAGACTTATCCCCCTATAATTTTTGCACTCTCTTTTATCCCCTTTGCCTTTATACAAAGGAACTATGCATGCTCTCTGCCAATCCCTAGGTACCTTACCCTCTTCCATACATTTATTAAATAATTGCACCAACCACTCCAAAACTATATCCCCACCTGCTTTTAACATTTCTATCTTTATCCCATCAATCCCGGCTGCCTTACCCCCTTTCATTTTACCTACTGCGTCACGAACTTCCCCCACACTCACAACTGGCTCTTCCTCACTCCTACAAGATGTTATTCCTCCTTGCCCTATACACGAAATCACAGCTTCCCTATCTTCATCAACATTTAACAATTCCTCAAAATATTCCCTCCATCTTCCCAATACCTCTAACTCTCCATTTAATAACTCTCCTCTCCTATTTTTAACTGACAAATCCATTTGTTCTCTAGGCTTTCTTAACTTGTTAATCTCACTCCAAAACTTTTTCTTATTTTCAACAAAATTTGTTGATAACATCTCACCCACTCTCTCATTTGTTCTCTTTTTACATTGCTTCACCACTCTCTTTTTCTCCATATACTCTTCCCTCCTTGTATCACTTCTACTTTGTAAAAACTTCTCATATATGCTAACTTTTTCTCCCTTACTACTCTCTTCACATCATCATTCCACCAATCGCTCCTCTTCTCTCCCGCACCCACTTTCCTGTAACCACAAACTTCTGCTGAACACTCTAACACTACATTTTTAAACCTCCCCCATACCTCTTCGACCCCATTGCCTATGCTCTCATTAGCCCATCTATCCTCCAGTAGCTGCTTATATCTTCCCCTAACTGCCTCCTCTTTTAGTTTATAAACCTTCACCTCTCTCTTCCCTGATGCTTCTATTCTCCTTGTATCCCATCTACCTTTTACTCTCAGTGTAGCTACAACTAGAAAGTGATCTGATATATCTGTGGCCCCTCTATAAACATGTACATCCTGAAGTCTACTCAACAGTCTTTTATCTACCAATACATAAACCAACAAACTACTGTCATTTCGCCCTACATCATATCTTGTATACTTATTTATCCTCTTTTTCTTAAAATATGTATTACCTATAACTAAACCCCTTTCTATACAAAGTTCAAGTAGGTAAAATGAAAGGGGGTAAGGCAGCCGGGATTGATGGGATAAAGATAGAAATGTTAAAAGCAGGTGGGGATATAGTTTTGGAGTGGTTGGTGCAATTATTTAATAAATGTATGGAAGAGGGTAAGGTACCTAGGGATTGGCAGAGAGCATGCATAGTTCCTTTGTATAAAGGCAAAGGGGATAAAAGAGAGTGCAAAAATTATAGGGGGATAAGTCTGTTGAGTATACCTGGTAAAGTGTATGGTAGAGTTAAATTCTTGAATTTACACATTCATATTCTCTTTTCTCCTTCCATAACTGATCATTTAACATTACTGCTACCCCTTCCTTTGCTCTAACTCTCTCAGATACTCCAGATTTAATCCCATTTATTTCCCCCCACTGAAACTCCCCTACCCCCTTCAGCTTTGTTTCGCTTAGGGCCAGGACATCCAACTTCTTTTCATTCATAACATCAGCAATCATCTGTTTCTTGTCATCCGCACTACATCCACGCACATTTAAGCATCCCAGTTTTATAAAGTTTTTCTTCTTCTCTTTTTTAGTAAATCTCTACAGGAGAAGGGGTTACTAGCCCATTGCTCCCGGCATTTTAGTCGCCTCATACGACACGCATGGCTTACGGAGGAAAGATTCTTTTCCACTTCCCCATGGACAATAGAAGAAATAAAGAAGAACAAGAGCTATTTAGAAAAAGGAGAAAAACCTAGATGTATGTATATATATATGCATGTGCGTGTCTGTGAAGTGTGACCAAAGTGTAAGTAGGAGTAGCAAGATATCCCTGTTATCTAGCGTGTTTATGAGACAGAAAAAGAAACCAGCAATCCTACCATCATGCAAAACAGTTACAGGTTTTTGTTTCACAGTCATCTGGCAGGACGGTAGTACTTCCCTGGGTGGTTGCTGTCTACCAACCTACTACTACTATATATATATATATATATATATATATATATATATATATATATATATATTTATATACATATATATATATATATATATATATATATATATATATATATATATATATATATATATATATATATATATATATATATATATATATATATATATATATATATATATATATATATATATATATATATATATATATATATCTTGGCCCTAAGATGCATCAGCCGTAAAATTTTAAGTCGTTCAGAAGAGGTAAGCTGAAATTTATTTGACATGATTTAACGGGAATAAATACTCACACTATTTTGTAAATAAAATCGTCAAGTCTGATCTCTGAATTTCACTCTCCGCCGTCGTCGCAATTTTTGTGGCACCTTTTGTGAAGGTTAGAAGCTGTGCCACTGAGGAAGTTATCTGAATTATGCCAGGATGCTGGGACTGTCTCAAAAAACTTTGGTCAGAGATGGGTTCACTATACGTCCCGTTTTGACCGGGGTTGTTCCAGTTTGAAAATCCTGTCCAGAAGTCCCGGTCAGTTTGTCATTTTTGTCCCGGACAGAAACATCGCTGATGAACAACGTAAGAGTCTTAGGGAAGAGGTAGAATGACTGAATCTACAATAAAAAGGCTGATTTACTGCAAAACAAACACTGATCTCAGTTGCAGAGAATTTTATAAGAATAAAAATCATTAGTAAAGGAGATTCATTCTAGTGAAAAATACGAACAGTTCTTCAGAGTGATTCAGTATTGTCTGCTTTTCTTCTTTTTCATTCTGTGGTCCTTAATTGAGAAATTCTTATATTTTAGCCCTTCTTTGTTTGCATTAAAGAAAATATGTATAATTTTTTTTGAAAACCTTTAAATTATCCCTGTTTGTGTCAAAGAAATTATGATAAGGCTAGTCAGAGCGCACATGAACATGACAATTGTTCCAAGAATTTAGTCCTGATTACCGTACACAAATGCTGAAAGTTTGCAGTGGATTGGATGAGACGTCTCAGGTTATGAGGGAATTAAAATCGATAAGATGGGGTAGAAAAAAAATCAAGCAGGTTCTCATACCTAATAATAATAATAATAATAATAATAATAATAATAATAATAATAATAATAATAATAATAATAATAATAGCCCTGCTTGTGTGCCAAGAGGTGTAGAACTTGACACTTGACAGACTAGGCTGTAATACCCATCTATTGACGTCATCAGGATGTTATAAAATATATATAATTAACATTGGTAAACAACTTAAACACATGACTAACAACATGTTGGGTAGTGAGTGGGGGAGTAATTTACACTTGTGAGGTAGGAAAAAACAAAAGAGGGAGGAAGAAACGGGGCGCATGTAGGTGATCAGTTCACACTTGGAGAGGAATGAAAGAAAAAGAGGTAAATATGGAATGTACTGGAGTTAGTAGGGAGAACGAACACCTGCTGACTGTAGTACGAGGTACTGGGGTTCTAACTTGCTGATTTGCGTTCACTGGTTCACTCTCAGCTGCTAACTCAGCATGTTAGCTTCTAATAACCGGTTGTATAGGTTCCTGCTTTCTTGGACACTATCGTACCTACTCCTGACACCGTGTTTAGGGGGTTTGCTTCCAATACTTCCCCATCCAGCTTGCTACGCATAGTTAGGCATGACCAGGACCCCAATGAATATAAATTACCTAGACTTTTCGGGTTATCCTAGGTAAGTTACACATACGTAAGATAATTGTAATCATCCAAACCAGTGTAACCGGACCTAAATCTTACTAATCAGCATACAACTAGACACGTACCGTTTGACGTGTTTGTGGGTCATCGATCCGAGTTAAATTTTCTGCTGTGAACCTTTGTGTTTCTCACCCTTACATCCTGCCAGTGTCCACCCTAAATTATCTTCCCAGCTTCCTTTTTCTTCTAGGGTTGTTAGGTTTAGTTTCACCTCATAACTGATATTATACCAGCCTTGTGACTAATCTAGTTGCAGACATTTACACCCTTTTCAAAAGTTTTGTTGTCATCAGAACTACTAGGCTCACCCTTATCACGGGAGGGAATAAAACTACTAGGCTCACCCTTATCACGGGAGGGAATAAAACTACTAGGCTCACCCTTATCACGGGAGGGAATAAAACTACTAGGCTCACCCTTATCACGGGAGGGAATAAAACTACTAGGCTCACCTTTATCACGGGAGGGAATAAAACTACTAGGCTCACCCTTATCACGGGAGGGAATAAAACTACTAGGCTCACCCTTATCACGGGAGGAAATAAAACTACTAGGCTCACCCTTATCACGGGAGGAAATAAAACTACTAGGCTCACCACTGCTACGGGAGGAAATAAAACTACTAGGCTCACCCTTATCACGGGAGGGAATAAAACTACTAGGCTCACCACTACTACAGGAGGAAATAAAACTACTAGGCTCACCCTTATCACGGGAGGAAATAAAACTACTAGGCTCACCACTACTACGGGAGGAAATAAAACTACTAGGCTCACCACTACTACGGGAGGAAATAAAACTACTAGGCTCACCCTTATCACGGGAGGGAATAAAACTACTAGGCTCACCACTACTACGGGAGGAAATAAAACAACTAGGCTCACCTCCATCACGAGAGGAAATAAAACAACTAGGCTCACCCCATCACGAGAGGAAATAAAACAACTAGGCTCACTCCATCACGGGAGGAAATAAAACTACTAGGCTCACCCCCATCACGGGAGGAAATAAAACAACTAGGCTCACTCCATCACGGGAGGAAATAAAACAACTAGGCTCACTCCATCACGGGAGGAAATAAAACTACTAGGCTCACTCCATCACGGGAGGAAATAAAACAACTAGGCTCACTCCATCACGGGAGGAAATAAAACTACTAGGCTCACTCCATCACGGGAGGAAATAAAACAACTAGGCTCACTCCATCACGGGAGGAAATAAAACAACTAGGCTCACTCCATCACGGGAGGAAATAAAACAACTAGGCTCACTCCATCACGGGAGGAAATAAAACAACTAGGCTCACTCCATCACGGGAGGGAATAAAACAACTAGGCTCACTCCATCACGAGAGGAAATAAAACTACTAGGCTCACCTCACCGGAGGAAATAATTAATCTTTCGCTGTTTACAAGTATTTAAGTGTGGGTAGGTAATATCGTTATACATGAAGGCTACAACAATCCCGGGATATTCCTTACATGTTCTTGATTCAACAAACTGGATCAAATACTTGATCATAGATCTATGGGTTTAGTGCTTTCCCGTGAATATAAGGAAGAGATGGAGTGAGAGCAGGAGAGAAAGAGTGAGAGCAGGAGGGAGGGAGGGAGGGAGAGAGGGAGAGCAGGAGGGAGGTTGTAGCTATCAGGAGAGACATGTGAGTAGAATAGCGTGGCACCCTGGAGGCTGGCCAGTACTAGGTGAACATCGTACGAGTGTTGATCCACCTTCATCTTATCTCCGACACAGCCTATTGCAACCTTCACCTTCATCTCCACCCCATCATCATCTCTGGCACCTCCTACCGCAGCCTCCACTTTTATCTCTGGCACCTCCTACCGCAGCCTCCAGCTAAGAAGACACTCACCACCACCACTATCATCAAGGTGATTCTCATACACCCTGGATGTTGTTTTTGTGTGGAAAACTTCGTGGTGTGGAACTCAGGACGAACTAAGCGAGGACCAGTTGTCAAAATACTCAAAATCTAAACGTGAGTTTGTCAGCTTCCACAACGGCCGCAACAGATCTGTTTTGCTATTTATTCGTTATTAGAAAGATCATTAATAATATAATTTATATGAAGCACTAAAGCCACGTGGGTTTTTCAGTGACAGGAATACAGGAAGTTCGATCACTTAAGTGCTAGACAGATACGATAACCTTCCCAAGGAATATTATTGAAGCATCGGCCCGTGTGAGATGCGACACAAGTTCGCATTATTGTCCCTTGCTTGAAGTGCGCCTCTACCTCAGTGCCAAGTAAATAATTATAAAATCACTGTTCATTATAAGCAGCTTAATGCCGTAGAAAGTTCCTTGATTCACTCATCTTTGTTTTGCAATCTCACATTAATTTTTGTTGAAGCTACTACTTTCATTGTATTGCTATATAGAGTGGGTGGTGTGGTGTAGCTTCAAACAAACACACTCTCACAGATGACATGTAAGTAGCTCCTTGAGGCGTTCACAAATAATGTTAAATTTTAAGATGTAATAAGATGTACAGGGGTTAAGAGAGTGTGGCAGCTTCCAGCACTGCTCCAGCACTGCTCCAGCACTGCTCCAGCGCTGCTCCAGCACTGCTCCAGCACTGCTCCAGCACTGCTCCAGCACTGCTCCAGCACTGCTCCAGCACTGCTCCAGCACTGCTCCAGCACTGCTCC